>NW_026948182.1:300000-500260 GCF_963921235.1 Mobula hypostoma | reverse complement strand
CACAGAAACAGTGGAGTTGGGGGAGGGAGGCTGTTCACATGCAATTTCGTAACTTTGTGCACTGTGGGGCTGCAGTGGCGGGTTCCTTTGCTGGGTTCAGTGTACAGTCACTGTGGGCTCTGAAGATTTTGTGAATGAAGCGCCATTCTCCAATTTAGAATCTCAAGCCAGTAAGCAAGCCTATCATTTGTATATTAAAGTTGTATTTAAGGCATTGTGATAACCAGATACTCTAGCCCTCCACGACCTCTCTATCCAGTCCTTTCAATATTCAACTTCATTCGTAAATTTGGCCAGTGAGCCATCAATACTGTCAGTAGATGCATTGACATAGAACTCGCTAATACAAAAGTAAAACTTTCTCAGTAACAATCCTATGGCTTCTAAGCAAAGAATGTTACTTTACTTGCTTGCTAAATATATTTTATGAAAAATTAGTGAGTGCAACTGTGCAATACTTTGTCATATTATTAAATATTATATGTTTTATTGTACCAGTTATTCACTGAAATGTAGTGATAGGCTCTAATCTTGTTAATGTCTTAACTATCACTACATTTCTGTGGAGCTCTGGAATTCATATATTTCTGTCATCTTGGTTTAGTGTTTGAAATTATAAGAAGCCTATATATATGTGTGTGTGTGTGTGTGTGTATATACACGTACGTACGGGGTCTTTCTTTTTCGTATATACACGTACACACACACATATATATTTATATATAAAAAATGTCATATATATACATATATATGTCACACCCAATTTGTGTACCTGCTCATTACATGAATGGGACAAGGAAGTTACCCAGTACATGAAATGAGCTGGTACACACATTGGGTGTGACATACCAGGGGTGATTGATAGGTTCGTGGCTTAAGGTGGAAGGAGTCAATTTTAGAAAACCTGTCGCTTTTCAATTATCTGAAACAGAAATACACAAAAGTTATTAACTTCAAACTTTCTGCATGATCACTCACAGAGTGGAACTACACGTACATGTAACGAGAGCTGTAAACTTCAGGCCTTCTAACTTAGGCCACGAACTTATCAATCACCCCTCGTTCAGCTCCAACACCTAAAAGATTGTCACTGCACCCCTGCTCCAGCCGTCAGACAGAGCCCGGGCCCGGGACTTTCCCGATCCATCGGCCCCGATTCACACAACCGTGCGATTAAGCCTCACTTACCGCCGCCCGAATTGGAAAAACTTCGACGCCATCTGCAGTCGGCACTGCGCATGCGTTTAACCGGAACTTCTCCGCAGACTCGTCATAGCCCGGAGGTCTTCACATTGCCACCGGTGGCCGGAGGTCCCCGCAGCCCCACCAGTGGCCGGAGGTCCATGCAGCGCCACCAGTGGCCGGAGGTCCATGCAGCGCCACCGGTGGCCGGAGGTCCATGCAGCGCCACCGGTGGCCGGAGGTCCATGCAGCGCCACCAGTGACCGGAGGTCCATGCAGCGCCACCAGTGGCCGGAGGCGGGAAGGACAACGGAGAGGTAAATCACAAACACGACAAAGTCTGCAGACGCTGGAAATCCAAAGCAACACAAACAAAATGCTGGCGGAACTCAGCAGGCCGGGCAGCAACTATCGAAAAGAGTCAACAGTCGACGTTTCCAGTTGAACCCTCCTTCAGGACTGAGATGGAATGGGGGAAATATCTGAATAAAATCGGGGCGGGCGAGGAAATGTCTCGCTGGAAGGTGAAAGGTGAAGTCAGGTAGGTAGGAAAGCTCAAGAGCTGAAGAAAATAGAATCTAATAGGAGAGGAGAGTGGAGAATAGGAGAAAGGGATGGAGCAGTGCACCCAGAGAGAAGAGATAAGCAGGTGAGAGGACGTGAAAAGTCAGAGAGGAAGAGAGGGAGTGGGAGGGAGGGGTGAGGGGAAGATTTGTTCACTGGAAGGAGAAATCGGTATTCATACCATCAGGTTGGAGGTGCGGAGGGGGATACTCAGAGAGAATATAAAGTGCTGATCCTGGACCCTTAGCACAAGAGGAGGCGATGCGTTGACACGTCGGAACGGGAATGGGAATGGAAATGAAAATGTTTGGACACCGGGAATTCCCTCTTGGAGCAGATAGATCAAAGGTTAATTTATTATCAAAGCAGATATCCGTCAACACCTCTGAGTTATTTTTTTACTTCTCCAAAGAGCCACGAATCAAAGAAAGAACATGAAAGTCGTTCAGAGAGAGAAAAATTCAAACTCCCACTCCATCCGCATCAAAAAGAACGGCATCCCGATCATCAGCCCCCAAAACCCACCCCTCCCGCACAAAAGGGAACAATTACATCGACCCCCCAAATAAAAACAACCCTACCCCGCACAACTGCGGAGGATCTGGTGTCACCGGTGTCGAGGCGGCCGCATCGGGAGCAGCGGACACAACGGGCGACCCCGGAAGATTCACAGGTGAAGTGTCGCCTCACCTGGAAGGATGTTTGGACAACGGAGAGAGTTCGGCCGTCCGGCCCTTTCACTGTGACCCCCCGAACTCCACATCAAATCCGTCCAAACGAATCTGGGTGAACTTTAATGACCAATAAATATAATTCCTCTCAGCGATCAGCTGTCTGAGTGATTCCCTGACTCTGAGAGGAAGGGGTGTCTATGGTCCACATTGTCAGGGTGTTGAGTTTACCAGGAGACAGAGACTGCAGGGACGGGAGGTTTTCTGTTGACTAATACACTGTGTGTGGACCCCGCTGGCAATTCTGGTGTTGTGACCCGAATGGAGACAAACACCACGCTGCCCACTCCACCAACAACACGGCACAGCCGGACACATAACAGGGGACTTTACATCTCACAACACTGGATTCAGTGATGAAACCCGGGATTAATGTTGTTGTCCCACTGAAATCATCAGAAACGTCCATTCAGGTGTTTTTAAATACCAGCGCTCCCCCACAGGTGACGTCACACAGGCGCACCCACGCGCCTGACGTCACAAATGGGTTCCCCACACCGGGATCTGCCCTCACGTGCGCGGTGTCTTACGTCAACCGCGCGCTGGAGAGCTCGAAAATTATCGGTTTAACGGCTGGGTACTAATCACGTGACCAGCCCCTTCCCCACCGCTGTCAACAGAGGATTCAGGAGCTGCGCTATTCCCATTGGTGCGTAGCGATGTCAATCACCGGTTACAACCAGTCGCAGAGGCGGACCAGCCGAGAGGGCGTTACCCGCGCTGAGGCCTCCGGGTCGCCCTCACCGTGAAAGAGCGGAACAAATCCCAAAGTAAATGTCCGCTTTCTGATTTATTTCCATTTCCCTCCGAGGGAAGTTGGGGCGTTTGTGAAGCGTCTCCTGCGGCCGGAGTCTGATGTGTCGCTGAGAGATAGGAGGAGACCATTTCTCTCCCACCCTCTGTCTCTCTCTCTCTCTCTCATCCCTCTCTCGCAACTCCCTCCCTCCTCTCCCCACTGTCTCTCCCGCTGTCCGTCTCTGACATCTTTCTCGTCCTCCCTCTCACTCTGTCTCCTTCCCCCTCTCTGATCCCTCTCCCCGTCTCAGTCTCTCACCTCTATCTTACCCCTCTACCCCCTCTCTGCCCTTTCCTGCTCCCTCTCAGTCTCTCACCTCTATCTTACCCCTCTACTCCTCCCTGCCCTTTCCTGCCCCCTCTCAGTCTCTCACCACTCTCTCTCTCCCATCTCTGTCTCCCCTCGCTCTCTCCTTTCCGTCTCTCACCTCTCTCTTCCCCCACCACTCTCTCTCTCCCATCTCTGTCTCCCCTCGCTCTCTCCTTTCCTTCTCTCCCCTCTCTCTTCCCCCACCACTCTCTCTCCCATCTCTGTCTCCCCTCGCTCTCTCCTTTCCGTCTCTCACCTCTCTCTTCCCCCACCACTCTCTCTCTCCCATCTCTGTCTCCCCTCGCTCTCTCCTTTCCGTCTCTCACCTCTCTCTTCCCCCACCACTCTCTCTCTCCCATCTCTGTCTCCCCTCGCTCTCTCCTTTCCGTCTCTCACCTCTCTCTTCCCCCACCACTCTCTCTCTCCCATCTCTGTCTCCCCTCGCTCTCTCCTTTCCGTCTCTCACCTCTCTCTTCCCCCACCACTCTCTCTCTCCCATCTCTATCTCCCCTCGCTCTCTGCTTTCCGTCTCTCCCTCTCTCTTCCCCCACCACTCTCTCTCTCCCATCTCTATCTCCCCTCGCTCTCTGCTTTCCGTCTCTCCCTCTCTCTTCCCCCACCACTCTCTCTCTCCCATCTGTCTCACCTCGCTCTCTCCTTTCCGTCTTTCCCTTCTCTCTTCCACATCACTCTCTCTCCCATCTCTGTCTCCCCTCGCTCTCTCCTTTCCGTCTTTCCCCTCTCTCTTCCCCCACCACTCTCTCTCTCCCATCTCTGTCTCCCCTCGCTCTCTCCTTTCCGTCTCTCCCTCTCTCTTCCCCCACCACTCTCTCTCTCCCATCTCTGTCTCCCCTCGCTCTCTCCTTTCCGTCTTTCCCCTCTCTCTTCCCCCACCACTCTTTCTCTCCCATCTCTATCTCCCCTCGCTCTCTCCTTTCCCTCTCTCCCCTCTCTCTTCCCCACCACTCTCTCTCTCCCATCTCCGTCTCCCCTCGCTCTCTCCTTTCCATCTCTCCCCTCTCTCTTCCCCAACACTCTCTCTCTCCCATCTCTATCTCCCCTCGCTCTCTCCTTTCCTTCTCTCCCCTCTCTCTTCCCCAACACTCTCTCTCTCCCATCTCTGTCTCCCCTCGCTCTCCCCTTTCCATCTCTCCCCTCTCTCTTCCCCACCACTCTCTCTCTCTCCCATCTCTGTCTCCCCTCGCTCTCTCATCTCCGTCTCTCCCCTCTCTCTTCCCCCACCACACTCTCTCTCCCATCTCTGTCTCCCCTCGCTCTCTCCTCTCCGTCTCTCCCCTCTCTCTTCCCCACCACTCTCTCTCTCCCATCTCTGTCTCCCCTCGCTCTCTCCTTTCCTTCTCTCCCCTCTCTCTTCCCCAACACTCTCTCTCTCCCATCTCTGTCTCCCCTCGCTCTCCCCTTTCCATCTCTCCCCTCTCTCTTCCCCCACCACACTCTCTCCCATCTCTGTCTCCCCTCGCTCTCTCCTTTCCGTCTCTCCCCTCTCTCTTCCACATCACTCTCTCTCCCATCTCTGTCTCCCCTCGCTCTCTCCTTTCCGTCTCTCCCCTCTCTCTTCCCCCACCACACTCTCTCTCTCCCATCTCTGTCTCCCCTCGCTCTCTCCTTTCCGTCTCTCCCCTCTCTCTTCCCCACCACTCTCTCTCTCCCATCTCTGTCTCCCCTCGCTCTCTCCTTTCCGTCTCTCCCCTCTCTCTTCCCCCACCACTCTCTCTCTCCCATCTCTGTCTCCCCTCGCTCTCTCCTTTCCGTCTCTCACCTCTCTCTTCCCCCACCACACTCTCTCCCATCTCTGTCTCCCCTCGCTCTCTCCTTTCCGTCTCTCCCCTCTCTCTTCCTCACCACTCTCTCTCTCTCATCTCTGTCTCCCCTCGCTCTCTCCTTTCCGTCTCTCCCCTCTCTCTTCCCCCACCACTCTCTCTCCCATCTCTGTCTCCCCTCGCTCTCTCCTTTCCGTCTCTCCCCTCTCTCTTCCACATCACTCTCTCTCCCATCTCTGTCTCCCCTCGCTCTCTCCTTTCCGTCTCTCACCTCTCTCTTCCCCCACCACTCTCTCTCTCCCATCTCTGTCTCCCCTCGCTCTCTCCTTTCCTTCTCTCCCCTCTCTCTTCCACATCACTCTCTCTCCCATCTCTGTCTCCCCTCGCTCTCTCCTTTCCGTCTCTCACCTCTCTCTTCCCCCACCACACTCTCTCCCATCTCTGTCTCCCCTCGCTCTCTCCTTTCCGTCTCTCCCTTCTCTCTTCCACATCACTCTCTCTCCCATCTCTGTCTCCCCTCGCTCTCTCCTTTCCGTCTCTCACCTCTCTCTTCCCCACCACTCTCTCTCTCCCATCTCTATCTCCCCTCGCTCTCTCCTATCCGTCTCTCCCCTCTCTCTTCCCCCACCACTCTCTCTCCCATCTCTGTCTCCCCTCGCTCTCTCCTTTCCGTCTCTCACCTCTCTCTTCCCCACCACTCTCTCTCTCCCATCTCTATCTCCCCTCGCTCTCTCCTATCCGTCTCTCCCCTCTCTCTTCCCCCACCACTCTCTCTCTCCCATCTCTGTCTCCCCTCGCTCTCTCCTTTCCGTCTCTCCCCTCTCTCTTCCCCACCACTCTCTCTCTCCCATCTCTATCTCCCCTCGCTCTCTGCTTTCCGTCTCTCCCTCTCTCTTCCCCCACCACTCTCTCTCTCCCATCTGTCTCACCTCGCTCTCTCCTTTCCGTCTTTCCCCTCTCTCTTCCCCACCACTCTCTCTCCCATCTCTGTCTCCCCTCGCTCTCTGCTTTCCGTCTCTCACCTTTCTCTTCCCCCACCACTCTCTCTCTCCCATCTCTGTCTCCCCTCGCTCTCTCCTTTCCGTCTCTCCCCTCTCTCTTCCCCACCACTCTCTCTCCCATCTCTGTCTCCCCTCGCTCTCTCCTTTCCATCTCTCCCCTCTCTCTTCCCCCACCACTCTCTCTCTCCCATCTCTGTCTCCCCTCGCTCTCTCCTTTCCATCTCTCCCCTCTCTCTTCCCCACCACTCTCTCTCCCATCTCTGTCTCCCCTCGCTCTCTCCTTTCCATCTCTCCCCTCTCTCTTCCCCACCACTCTCTCTCTCCCATCTCTATCTCCCCTCGCTCTCTCCTTTCCGTCTCTCCCCTCTCTCTTCCCCCACCACTCTCTCTCTCCCATCTCTATCTCCCCTCGCTCTCTCCTTTCCGTCTCTCCCCTCTCTCTTCCCCACCACTCTCTCTCTCCCATCTCTATCTCCCCTCGCTCTCTCCTTTCCGTCTCTCCCCTCTCTCTTCCCCCACCACTCTCTCTCTCCCATCTCTGTCTCCCCTCGCTCTCTCCTTTCCGTCTCTCCCCTCTCTCTTCCACAACACTCTCTCTCCCATCTCTGTCTCCCCTCGCTCTCTCCTTTCCATCTCTCCCCTCTCTCTTCCCCACCACTCTCTCTCTCCCATCTCTATCTCCCCTCGCTCTCTCCTTTCCGTCTCTCCCCTCTCTCTTCCCCCACCACTCTCTCTCTCCCATCTCTATCTCCCCTCGCTCTCTCCTTTCCGTCTCTCCCCTCTCTCTTCCCCACCACTCTCTCTCTCCCATCTCTATCTCCCCTCGCTCTCTCCTTTCCGTCTCTCCCCTCTCTCTTCCCCCACCACTCTCTCTCTCCCATCTCTGTCTCCCCTCGCTCTCTCCTTTCCGTCTCTCCCCTCTCTCTTCCACAACACTCTCTCTCCCATCTCTGTCTCCCCTCGCTCTCTCCTTTCCGTCTCTCCCCTCTCTCTTCCTCACCACTCTCTCTCTCCCATCTCTGTCTCCCCTCGCTCTCTCATCTCCGTCTCTCCCCTCTCTCTTCCCCACCACTCTCTCTCTCCCATCTCTGTCTCCCCTCGCTCTCGCATCTCATAGACTATTCTCTCTGCTCCTCACCCGAGCTCCCTTCCCTTTCTCCCCGATTGTCTCCAACCTCCAGAACCCGCACTTCAACCCCCAACTCTCCCCTCCCTCTCCCTCCTCTCTCTTCCCCGGCCATGTCCCCCCACCCCCTCCCTCCTGATCTCGGTCCCTCTCTCCCCGACCCCGACCCCGCACTTCAACCCCCAACTCCCCCCTCCGTCTCTCCTCCCTTTTCAATTTCTCTCCCACTCTCTCCCTCCCTCTCTCCTCCCTTTTCAATTTCTCTCCCACTCTCTCCCTCCCTTTTCAATTTCTCTCTCCCTCTCTCCTCCCTTTTCAATTTCTCTCCCACTCTCTCCCTCCCTCTCTCCTCCCTTTTCAATTTCTCTCCCACTCTCTCCCTCCCTTTTCAATTTCTCTCCCACTCCCTCCCTCCCTTTCCCCTCCCTTTTCAATTTCTCTCCCACTCTCTCCCTCCCTTTCTCCTCCCTTTTCAATTTCTCTCCCAATCTCTCCCTCCCTTTCCGCTCCCTTTTCAATTTCTCTCCCACTCTCTCCATCCCTTTCCCCTCCCTTTTCAATTTCTCTCCCACTCTCTCCCTCCCTTTCCGCTCCAATTTCAATTTCTCTCCCACTCTCTCCCTCTCTTTCCCCTCCCTTTTCAAATTCTCTCCCTCCCTCTCTCCTCCCTTTTCAATTTCTCTCCCCTCCCTTCTCTCCTCCCTTTCCCCTCCCTTTTCAATTTCTCTTCCACTCTCTCCCTCCCTCTCTCCTCCCTTTTCAATTTCTCTCCCACTCTCTCCTCCCTCTCTCCTCCCTTTTCAATTTCTCTCCCTCTCTCTCCTCCCTCTCTCCTCCCTTTTCAATTTCTCTCCCACTCTCTCCGTTCCTTTCTCCTCCCTTTTCAATTTCTCTCCCTCTCTCTCCACCCTCTCTCCTCCCTTTTCAATTTCTCTCCCACTATCTCCCTCCCTTTTCAATTTCTCTCCCCTCCCTTCTCTCCTCCCTTTCCCCTCCCTTTTCAATTTCTCTCCCACTCTCTCTCCTCCCTCTCTCCTCCCTTTTCAATTTCACTCCCTCTCTCTCCTCCCTCTCTCCTCCCTTTTCAATTTCTCTCCCACTCTCTCCATCCCTCTCTCCTCCCTTTTCAATTTCTCTCCCTCTCTCTCCTCCCTCTCTCCTCCCTTTTCAATTTCTCTCCCACTCTCTCCGTTCCTTTCTCCTCCCTTTTCAATTTCTCTCCCTCTCTCTCCACCCTCTCTCCTCCCTTTTCAATTTCTCTCCCACTCTCTCCCACCCTTTCTCCTCCCTTTTCAATTTCTCTCCCTCTCTCTCCACCCTCTCTCCTCCCTTTTCAATTTCTCTCCCACTCTCTCCCTCCCTTTCTCCTCCCTTTTCAATTTCTCTCCCACTCTCTCCCTCCCTTCTCCCCTCCCTTTTCAATTTCTCTCCCACTATCTCCCTCCCTTTCCCCTCCCTTTTCAATTTCTCTCCCACTCTCTCCCACCCTCTCTCCTCCCTTTTCAATTTCTCTCCCACTCTCTCCCACCCTTTCTCCTCCCTTTTCAATTTCTCTCCCTCTCTCTCCACCCTCTCTCCTCCCTTTTCAATTTCTCTCCCACTCTCTCCCACCCTTTCGCCTCCCTTTTCAATTTCTCTCCCACTCTCTCCCTCCCTTTCTCCTCCCTTTTCAATTTCTCTCCCACTCTCTCCCTCCCTTCTCCCCTCCCTTTTCAATTTCTCTCCCACTATCTCCCTCCCTTTCCCCTCCCTTTTCAATTTCTCTCCCACTCTCTCCCTCCCTTCCCCCCTTTTCAATTTCTCTCCCACTCTCTCCCTCCCTCTCTCCTCCCTTTTCAATTTCTCTCCCACTCTCTCCCACTCTCTCCTCCCTTTTCAATTTCTCTCCCACTCTCTCCCTCCCTTTCCGCTCCCTTTTCAATTTCTCTCCCACTCTCTCCATCCCTTTCCCCTCCCTTTTCAATTTCTCTCCCTCCCTCTCTCCTCCCTTTTCAATTTCTCTCCCACTCTCTCCCTCCCTCTCTCCTCCCTTTTCAATTTCTCTCCCACTCTCTCCCACTCTCTCCTCCCTTTTCAATTTCTCTCCCACTCTCTCCCTCCCTTTCCCCTCCCTTTTCAAATTCTCTCCCACTCTCTCCCTCCCTCTCTCCCACACTTTTCAATTTCTCTCCCTCTCTCTCCTCCCTCTCTCCTCCCTTTTCAATTTCTCTCCCTCTCTCTCCTACCTCTCTCCTCCCTTTTCAATTTCTCTCCCACTCTCTCCCTCCCTCTCTCCTCCCTTTTCAATTTCTCTCCCTCCCTCTCTCCTCCCTTTTCAATTTCTCTCCCACTCTCTCCCTCCCTCTCTCCTCCCTTTTCAATTTCTCTCCCACTCTCTCCCACTCTCTCCTCCCTTTTCAATTTCTCTCCCACTCTCTCCCTCCCTTTCCGCTCCCTTTTCAATTTCTCTCCCACTCTCTCCCTCCCTCTCTCCCACACTTTTCAATTTCTCTCCCTCTCTCTCCTCCCTCTCTCCTCCCTTTTCAATTTCTCTCCCTCTCTCTCCTCCCTCTCCCCGTCTCCCTTTTCAATTTCTCTCCCACTCTCTCCATCCCTTTCCCCTCCCTTTTCAATTTCTCTCCCACTCTCTCCCTCCCTTTCCCCTCCCTTTTCAATTTCTCTCCCACTCTCTCTCCTCCCTCTCTCCTCCCTTTTCAATTTCTCTCCCACTCTCTCCCTCCCTTTCCCCTCCCTTTTCAATTTCTCTCCCACTCTCTCCCTCCCTCTCTCCTCCCTTTTCAATTTCTCTCCCACTCTCTCCCTCCCTCTCTCCTCCCTTTTCAATTTCTCTCCCACTCTCTCCTCCCTCTCTCCTCCCTTTTCAATTTCTCTCCCACTCTCTCCCTCCCTTTCCCCTCCCTTTTCAATTTCTCTCCCACTCTCTCCCTCCCTCTCTCCTCCCTTTTCAATTTCTCTCCCACTCTCTCCCTCCCTCTCCCCTCCCTTTTCAATTTCTCTCCCACTCTCTCCTCCCTCTCTCCTCCCTTTTCAATTTCTCTCCCACTCTCTCCTCCCTCTCTCCTCCCTTTACAATTTCTCTCCCACTCTCTCCCTCCCTCTCTCCTCCCTTTTCAATTTCTCTCCCACTCTCTCCCTCCCTCTCTCCTCCCTTTTCAATTTCTCTCCCACTCTCTCCCTCCCTTTCCCCTCCCTTTTCAATTTCTCTCCCTCTCTCTCCTCCCTCTCTCCTCCCTTTTCAATTTCTCTCCCACTCTCTCCCTCCCTTCCCCCCTTTTCAATTTCTCTCCCACTCTCTCCCTCCCTCTCTCCTCCCTTTTCAATTTCTCTCCCACTCTCTCCCACTCTCTCCTCCCTTTTCAATTTCTCTCCCACTCTCTCCCTCCCTTTCCGCTCCCTTTTCAATTTCTCTCCCACTCTCTCCATCCCTTTCCCCTCCCTTTTCAAATTCTCTCCCTCCCTCTCTCCTCCCTTTTCAATTTCTCTCCCACTCTCTCCCTCCCTCTCTCCTCCCTTTTCAATTTCTCTCCCACTCTCTCCCACTCTCTCCTCCCTATTCAATTTCTCTCCCACTCTCTCCCTCCCTTTCCGCTCCCTTTTCAATTTCTCTCCCACTCTCTCCATCCCTTTCCCCTCCCTTTTCAAATTCTCTCCCTCCCTCTCTCCTCCCTTTTCAATTTCTCTCCCACTCTCTCCCACTCTCTCCTCCCTTTTCAATTTCTCTCCCACTCTCTCCCTCCCTTTCCGCTCCCTTTTCAATTTCTCTCCCACTCTCTCCATCCCTTTCCCCTCCCTTTTCAAATTCTCTCCCACCCTCTCTCCGCCCTTTTCAATTTCTCTCCCACTCTCTCCCTCCCTTTCCCCTCCCTTTTCAATTTCTCTCCCACTCCCTCCCTCCCTTTCCCCTCCCTTTTCAATTTCTCTCCCACTCTCTCCCTCCCTCTCTCCCTCCCTTTTCAATTTCTCTCCCTCCCTCTCTCCTCCCTTTTCAATTTCTCTCCCTCTCTCTCCTCCCTCTCTCCTCCCTTTTCAATTTCTCTCCCTCTCTCTCCTCCCTCTCTCCTCCCTTTTCAATTTCTCTCCCACTCTCTCCCTCCCTTTCCGCTCCCTTTTCAATTTCTCTCCCACTCTCTCCATCCCTTTCCCCTCCCTTTTCAAATTCTCTCCCTCCCTCTCTCCTCCCTTTTCAATTTCTCTCCCACTCTCTCCCACTCTCTCCTCCCTTTTCAATTTCTCTCCCACTCTCTCCCTCCCTTTCCGCTCCCTTTTCAATTTCTCTCCCACTCTCTCCATCCCTTTCCCCTCCCTTTTCAAATTCTCTCCCACCCTCTCTCCGCCCTTTTCAATTTCTCTCCCACTCTCTCCCTCCCTTTCCCCTCCCTTTTCAATTTCTCTCCCACTCCCTCCCTCCCTTTCCCCTCCCTTTTCAATTTCTCTCCCACTCTCTCCCTCCCTCTCTCCCTCCCTTTTCAATTTCTCTCCCTCCCTCTCTCCTCCCTTTTCAATTTCTCTCCCTCTCTCTCCTCCCTCTCTCCTCCCTTTTCAATTTCTCTCCCAGTCTCTCCTCCCTCTCTCCTCCCTTTTCAATTTCTCTCCCTCTCTCTCCTCCCTCTCCCCTCCCTTTTCAATTTCTCTCCCACTCTCTCCCTCCCTTTCCCCTCCCTTTTCAATTTCTCTCCCACTCTCTCCCTCCCTCTCTCCTCCCTTTTCAATTTCTCTCCCACTCTCTCCCTCCCTTTCTCCTCCCTTTTCAATTTCTCTCCCACTCTCTCCCTCCCTCTCTCCTCCCTTTTCAATTTCTCTCCCACTCTCTCCCTCCCTTTCTCCTCCCTTTTCAATTTCTCTCCCACTCTCTCCCTCCCTCTCTCCTCCCTTTTCATTTTCTCTCCCACTCTCTCCCACTCTCTCCTCCCTTTTCAATTTCTCTCCCACTCTCTCCCTCCCTTTCCGCTCCCTTTTCAATTTCTCTCCCACTCTCTCCATCCCTCTCTCCTCCCTTTTCAATTTCTCTCCCACTCTCTCCCTCCCTTTCTCCTCCCTTTTCAATTTCTCTCCCACTCTCTCCCTCCCTTTCCCCTCCCTTTTCAATTTCTCTCCCACTCTCTCCCTCCCTCTCTCCTCCGTTTTCAATTTCTCTCCCACTCTCTCCCTCCCTCTCTCCTCCCTTTTCAATTTCTCTCCCACTCTCTCCCACTCTCTCCTCCCTTTTCAATTTCTCTCCCACTCTCTCCCTCCCTTTCCCCTCCCTTTTCAATTTCTCTCCCACTCTCTCCCTCCCTCTCTCCCACACTTTTCAATTTCTCTCCCTCCCTCTCTCCTCCCTTTTCAATTTCTCTCCCTCTCTCTCCTCCCTCTCCCCGTCTCCCTTTTCAATTTCTCTCCCACTCTCTCCCTCCCTTTCCCCTCCCTTTTCAATTTCTCTCCCACTCTCTCTCCTCCCTCTCTCCTCCCTTTTCAATTTCTCTCCCACTCTCTCCTCCCTTTCCCCTCCCTTTTCAATTTCTCTCCCACTCTCTCCCTCCCTTTCCCCTCCCTTTTCAATTTCTCTCCCACTATCTCCCTCCCTTTTCAATTTCTCTCCCACTCTCTCCCTCCCTCTCTCCTCCCTTTTCAATTTCTCTCCCACTCTCTCCTCCCTCTCTCCTCCCTTTTCAATGTCTCTCCCAGTCTCTCCTCCCTCTCTCCTCCCTTTTCAATTTCTCTCCCTCTCTCTCCTCCCTCTCTCCTCCCTTTTCAATTTCTCTCCCTCTCTCTCCTCCCTCTCTCCTCCCTTTTCAATTTCTCTCCCACTCTCTCCCTCCCTTTCCCCTCCCTTTTCAATTTCTCTCCCACTCTCTCCCTCCCTCTCTCCTCCCTTTTCAATTTCTCTCCCTCTCTCTCCTCCCTCTCTCCTCCCTTTTCAATTTCTCTCCCACTCTCTCCCTCCCTCTCTCCTCCCTTTTCAATTTCTCTCCCACTCTCTCCCTCCCTCTCTCCTCCCTTTTCAATTTCTCTCCCTCTCTCTCCTCCCTCTCTCCTCCCTTTTCAATTTCTCTCCCACTCTCTCCCTCCCTTCCCCCCTTTTCAATTTCTCTCCCACTCTCTCCCTCCCTCTCTCCTCCCTTTTCAATTTCTCTCCCACTCTCTCCCACTCTCTCCTCCCTTTTCAATTTCTCTCCCACTCTCTCCCTCCCTTTCCGCTCCCTTTTCAATTTCTCTCCCACTCTCTCCATCCCTTTCCCCTCCCTTTTCAATTTATCTCCCACTCTCTCCCTCCCTCTCTCCTCCCTTTTCAATTTCTCTCCCACTCTCTCCCTCCCTCTCTCCTCCCTTTTCAATTTCTCTCCCACTCTCTCCCTCCCTCTCTCCTCCCTTTTCAATTTCTCTCCCACTCTCTCCCTCCCTCTCTCCTCCCTTTTCAATTTCTCTCCCTCTCTCTCCTCCCTCTCTCCTCCCTTTTCAATTTCTCTCCCACTCTCTCCCTCCCTTCCCCCCTTTTCAATTTCTCTCCCACTCTCTCCCTCCCTCTCTCCTCCCTTTTCAATTTCTCTCCCACTCTCTCCCACTCTCTCCTCCCTTTTCAATTTCTCTCCCACTCTCTCCCTCCCTTTCCGCTCCCTTTTCAATTTCTCTCCCACTCTCTCCATCCCTTTCCCCTCCCTTTTCAATTTCTCTCCCACTATCTCCTCCCTCTCTCCTCCCTTTTCAATTTCTCTCCCACTCTCTCCCTCCCTCTCTCCTCCCTTTTCAATTTCTCTCCCACTCTCTCCCTCCCTCTCTCCTCCCTTTTCAATTTCTCTCCCACTCTCTCCCTCCCTCTCTCCTCCCTTTTCAATTTCTCTCCCTCTCTCTCCTCCCTCTCTCCTCCCTTTTCAATTTCTCTCCCACTCTCTCCCTCCCTTCCCCCCTTTTCAATTTCTCTCCCACTCTCTCCCTCCCTCTCTCCTCCCTTTTCAATTTCTCTCCCACTCTCTCCCACTCTCTCCTCCCTTTTCAATTTCTCTCCCACTCTCTCCCTCCCTTTCCGCTCCCTTTTCAATTTCTCTCCCACTCTCTCCATCCCTTTCCCCTCCCTTTTCAATTTATCTCCCACTCTCTCCCTCCCTTCCCCCCTTTTCAATTTCTCTCCCACTCTCTCCCTCCCTCTCTCCTCCCTTTTCAATTTCTCTCCCACTCTCTCCCACTCTCTCCTCCCTTTTCAATTTCTCTCCCACTCTCTCCCTCCCTTTCCGCTCCCTTTTCAATTTCTCTCCCACTCTCTCCATCCCTTTCCCCTCCCTTTTCAAATTCTCTGCCTCCCTCTCTCCTCCCTTTTCAATTTCTCTCCCACTCTCTCCCTCCCTCTCTCCTCCCTTTTCAATTTCTCTCCCACTCTCTCCCACTCTCTCCTCCCTTTTCAATTTCTCTCCCACTCTCTCCCTCCCTTTCCGCTCCCTTTTCAATTTCTCTCCCACTCTCTCCCTCCCTCTCTCCTCCCTTTTCAATTTCTCTCCCACTCTCTCCCACTCTCTCCTCCCTTTTCAATTTCTCTCCCACTCTCTCCCTCCCTTTCCGCTCCCTTTTCAATTTCTCTCTCCCTCTCTCCCTCCCTTTCCCCTCCCTTTTCAATTTCTCTCCCACTCCCTCCCTCCCTTTCCCCTCCCTTTTCAATTTCTCTCCCACTCTCTCCCTCCCTCTCTCCCTCCCTTTTCAATTTCTCTCCCTCCCTCTCTCCTCCCTTTTCAATTTCTCTCCCTCTCTCTCCTCCCTCTCTCCTCCCATTTCAATTTCTCTCCCAGTCTCTCCTCCCTCTCTCCTCCCTTTTCAATTTCTCTCCCTCTCTCTCCTCCCTCTCTCCTCACTTTTCAATTTCTCTCCCACTCTCTCCCTCCCTCTCTCCTCCCTTTTCAATTTCTCTCCCACTCTCTCCCTCCCTTTCTCCTCCCTTTTCAATTTCTCTCCCACTCTCTCCACCCTCTCTCCTCCCTTTTCAATTTCTCTCCCACTCTCTCCCTCCCTCTCTCCTCCCTTTTCATTTTCTCTCCCACTCTCTCCCACTCTCTCCTCCCTTTTCAATTTCTCTCCCACTCTCTCCCTCCCTTTCCGCTCCCTTTTCAATTTCTCTCCCACTCTCTCCCTCCCTTTCTCCTCCCTTTTCAATTTCTCTCCCACTCTCTCCACCCTCTCTCCTCCCTTTTCAATTTCTCTCCCACTCTCTCCCTCCCTCTCTCCTCCCTTTTCATTTTCTCTCCCACTCTCTCCCACTCTCTCCTCCCTTTTCAATTTCTCTCCCACTCTCTCCCTCCCTTTCCGCTCCCTTTTCAATTTCTCTCCCACTCTCTCCCTCCCTTTCCGCTCCCTTTTCAATTTCTCTCCCACTCTCTCCATCCCTCTCTCCTCCCTTTTCAATTTCTCTCCCACTCTCTCCCTCCCTCTCTCCTCCCTTTTCAATTTCTCTCCCACTCTCTCCCTCCCTTTCCCCTCCCTTTTCAATTTCTCTCCCACTCTCTCCCTCCCTCTCTCCTCCCTTTTCAATTTCTCTCCCACTCTCTCCCTCCCTCTCTCCTCCCTTTTCAATTTCTCTCCCACTCTCTACCACTCTCTCCTCCCTTTTCAATGTCTCTCCCACTCTCTCCCTCCCTCTCTCCTCCCTTTTCAATGTCTCTCCCACTCTCTCCCTCCCTTTCCCCTCCCTTTTCAATTTCTCTCCCACTCTCTCCCTCCCTTTCCCCTCCCTTTTCAATTTCTCTCCCACTCTCTCCCTCCCTTTTCAATTTCTCTCCCACTCTCTCCCTCCCTCTCTCCTCCCTTTTCAATTTCTCTCCCACTCTCTCCCACACTTTTCAATTTCTCTCCCACTCTCTCCATCCCTCTCTCCTCCCTTTTCAATTTCTCTCCCTCTCTCTCCTCCCTCTCTCCTCCCTTTTCAATTTCTCTCCCTCTCTCTCCTCCCTCTCTCCTCCCTTTTCAATGTCTCTCCCAGTCTCTCCTCCCTCTCTCCTCCCTTTTCAATTTCTCTCCCTCTCTCTCCTCCCTTTCTCCTCCCTTTTCAATTTCTCTCCCACTCTCTCCCTCCCTTTCCCCTCCCTTTTCAATTTCTCTCCCACTATCTCCTCCCTCTCTCCTCCCTTTTCAATTTCTCTCCCACTCTCTCCCTCCCTTTCCCCTCCCTTTTCAATTTCTCTCCCACTCTCTCCCTCCCTCTCTCCTCCCTTTTCAATTTCTCTCCCACTCTCTCCCTCCCTCTCCCCTCCCTTTTCAATTTCTCTCCCACTCTCTCCTCCCTCTCTCCTCCCTTTTCAATGTCTCTCCCAGTCTCTCCTCCCTCTCTCCTCCCTTTTCAATTTCTCTCCCACTCTCTCCATCCCTCTCGCCTCCCTTTTCAATTTCTCTCCCTCTCTCTCCTCCCTCTCTCCTCCCTTTTCAAT
Organism: Mobula hypostoma; assembly: GCF_963921235.1. Taxonomy (NCBI): domain Eukaryota; kingdom Metazoa; phylum Chordata; class Chondrichthyes; order Myliobatiformes; family Myliobatidae; genus Mobula; species Mobula hypostoma. The sequence continues at coordinate 483,387 of NW_026948182.1, read as the reverse complement.
GTCTCTCCCAGTCTCTCCTCCCTCTCTCCTCCCTTTTCAATTTCTCTCCCTCTCTCTCCTCCCTTTCCTTTCTCCTCCCTTTTCAATTTCTCTCCCACTCTCTCCCTCCCTTTCCCCACCCTTTTCAATTTCTCTTCCACTCTCTCCCTCCCTTTCCCCTCCCTTTTCAATTTCTCTCCCACTCTCTCCCTCCCTTTCCCCTCCCTTTTCAATTTCTCTCCCACTCTCTCCCTCCCTTTTCAATTTCTCTCCCACTCTCTCCCTCCCTCTCTCCTCCCTTTTCAATTTCTCTCCCACTCTCTCCCACACTTTTCAATTTCTCTCCCACTCTCTCCATCCCTCTCTCCTCCCTTTTCAATTTCTCTCCCTCTCTCTCCTCCCTCTCTCCTCCCTTTTCAATTTCTCTCCCTCTCTCTCCTCCCTCTCTCCTCCCTTTTCAATGTCTCTCCCAGTCTCTCCTCCCTCTCTCCTCCCTTTTCAATTTCTCTCCCTCTCTCTCCTCCCTTTCTCCTCCCTTTTCAATTTCTCTCCCACTCTCTCCCTCCCTTTCCCCTCCCTTTTCAATTTCTCTCCCACTCTCTCCCTCCCTCTCTCCTCCCTTTTCAATTTCTCTCCCACTCTCTCCCTCCCTTTCTCCTCCCTTTTCAATTTCTCTCCCACTCTCTCCACCCTCTCTCCTCCCTTTTCAATTTCTCTCCCACTCTCTCCCTCCCTTTCCCCTCCCTTTTCAATTTCTCTCCCACTCTCTCCCTCCCTCTCTCCTCCGTTTTCAATTTCTCTCCCACTCTCTCCCTCCCTCTCTCCTCCCTTTTCCATTTCTCTCCCACTCTCTCCCTCCCTCTCTCCTCCCTTTTCAATTTCTCTCCCACTCTCTCCCACTCTCTCCTCCCTTTTCAATGTCTCTCCCACTCTCTCCCTCCCTCTCTCCTCCCTTTTCAATGTCTCTCCCACTCTCTCCCTCCCTTTCCCCTCCCTTTTCAATTTCTCTCCCACTCTCTCCCTCCCTTTCCCCTCCCTTTTCAATTTCTCTCCCACTCTCTCCCTCCCTTTTCAATTTCTCTCCCACTCTCTCCCTCCCTCTCTCCTCCCTTTTCAATTTCTCTCCCACTCTCTCCCACACTTTTCAATTTCTCTCCCACTCTCTCCATCCCTCTCTCCTCCCTTTTCAATTTCTCTCCCTCTCTCTCCTCCCTCTCTCCTCCCTTTTCAATTTCTCTCCCTCTCTCTCCTCCCTCTCTCCTCCCTTTTCAATGTCTCTCCCAGTCTCTCCTCCCTCTCTCCTCCCTTTTCAATTTCTCTCCCTCTCTCTCCTCCCTTTCTCCTCCCTTTTCAATTTCTCTCCCACTCTCTCCCTCCCTTTCCCCTCCCTTTTCAATTTCTCTCCCACTATCTCCTCCCTCTCTCCTCCCTTTTCAATTTCTCTCCCACTCTCTCCCTCCCTTTCCCCTCCCTTTTCAATTTCTCTCCCACTCTCTCCCTCCCTCTCTCCTCCCTTTTCAATTTCTCTCCCACTCTCTCCCTCCCTCTCCCCTCCCTTTTCAATTTCTCTCCCACTCTCTCCTCCCTCTCTCCTCCCTTTTCAATGTCTCTCCCAGTCTCTCCTCCCTCTCTCCTCCCTTTTCAATTTCTCTCCCACTCTCTCCATCCCTCTCTCCTCCCTTTTCAATTTCTCTCCCTCTCTCTCCTCCCTCTCTCCTCCCTTTTCAATGTCTCTCCCAGTCTCTCCTCCCTCTCTCCTCCCTTTTCAATTTCTCTCCCTCTCTCTCCCTTTCCTTTCTCCTCCCTTTTCAATTTCTCTCCCACTCTCTCCCTCCCTTTCCCCTCCCTTTTCAATTTCTCTTCCACTCTCTCCCTCCCTTTCCCCTCCCTTTTCAATTTCTCTCCCACTCTCTCCCTCCCTTTCCCCTCCCTTTTCAATTTCTCTCCCACTCTCTCCCTCCCTTTTCAATTTCTCTCCCACTCTCTCCCTCCCTCTCTCCTCCCTTTTCAATTTCTCTCCCACTCTCTCCCACACTTTTCAATTTCTCTCCCACTCTCTCCATCCCTCTCTCCTCCCTTTTCAATTTCTCTCCCTCTCTCTCCTCCCTCTCTCCTCCCTTTTCAATTTCTCTCCCTCTCTCTCCTCCCTCTCTCCTCCCTTTTCAATGTCTCTCCCAGTCTCTCCTCCCTCTCTCCTCCCTTTTCAATTTCTCTCCCTCTCTCTCCTCCCTCTCTCCTCCCTTTTCAATTTCTCTCCCACTCTCTCCCTCCCTTTCCCCTCCCTTTTCAATTTCTCTCCCACTCTCTCCCTCCCTCTCTCCTCCCTTTTCAATTTCTCTCCCACTCTCTCCCTCCCTCTCCCCTCCCTTTTCAATTTCTCTCCCACTCTCTCCTCCCTCTCTCCTCCCTTTTCAATGTCTCTCCCAGTCTCTCCTCCCTCTCTCCTCCCTTTTCAATTTCTCTCCCACTCTCTCCATCCCTCTCTCCTCCCTTTTCAATTTCTCTCCCTCTCTCTCCTCCCTCTCTCCTCCCTTTTCAATGTCTCTCCCAGTCTCTCCTCCCTCTCTCCTCCCTTTTCAATTTCTCTCCCTCTCTCTCCTCCCTTTCCTTTCTCCTCCCTTTTCAATTTCTCTCCCACTCTCTCCCTCCCTTTCCCCTCCCTTTTCAATTTCTCTCCCACTCTCTCCCTCCCTCTCCCCTCCCTTTTCAATTTCTCTCCCTCTCTCTCCTCCCTCTCTCCTCCCTTTTCAATGTCTCTCCCTCTCTCTCCTCCCTCTCTCCTCCCTTTTCAATGTCTCTCCCAGTCTCTCCTCCCTCTCTCCTCCCTTTTCAAATTCTCTCCCACTCTCTCCCTCCCTCTCCCCTCCCTTTTCAATTTCTCTCCCTCTCTCTCTTCCCTCTCTCCTCCCTTTTCAATTTCTCTCCCTCTCTCTCCTCCCTCTCTCCTCCCTTTTCAATGTCTCTCCCAGTCTCTCCTCCCTCTCTCCTCCCTTTTCAATTTCTCTCCCACTCTCTCCATCCCTTTCCCCTCCCTTTTCAATTTCTCTTCCACTCTCTCCCTCCCTTTCCCCTCCCTATTCAATTTCTCTCCCACTATCTCCTCCCTCTCTCCTCCCTTTTCAATTTCTCTCCCACTCTCTCCCTCCCTTTCCCCTCCCTTTTCAATTTCTCTCCCACTCTCTCCCTCCCTCTCTCCTCCCTTTTCAATTTCTCTCCCACTCTCTCCCTCCCTTTCCCCTCCCTTTTCAATTTCTCTTCCACTCTCTCCCTCCCTTTCCCCTCCCTTTTCAATTTCTCTCCCACTATCTCCTCCCTCTCTCCTCCCTTTTCAATGTCTCTCCCAGTCTCTCCTCCCTCTCTCCTCCCTTTTCAATTTCTCTCCCTCTCTCTCCTCCCTCTCTCCTCCCTTTTCAATGTCTCTCCCAGTCTCTCCTCCCTCTCTCCTCCCTTTTCAATTTCTCTCCCACTCTCTCCATCCCTTTCCCCTCCCTTTTCAATTTCTCTTCCACTCTCTCCCTCCCTTTCCCCTCCCTTTTCAATTTCTCTCCCACTATCTCCTCCCTCTCTCCTCCCTTTTCAATTTCTCTCCCACTCTCTCCCTCCCTTTCCCCTCCCTTTTCAATTTCTCTCCCACTCTCTCCCTCCCTCTCTCCTCCCTTTTCAATTTCTCTCCCACTCTCTCCCTCCCTTTCTCCTCCCTTTTCAATTTCTCTCCCACTCTCTCCCTCCCTTTCCCCTCCCTTTTCAATTTCTCTTCCACTCTCTCCCTCCCTTTCCCCTCCCTTTTCAATTTCTCTCCCACTATCTCCTCCCTCTCTCCTCCCTTTTCAATTTCTCTCCCAGTCTCTCCTCCCTCTCTCCTCCCTTTTCAATTTCTCTCCCAGTCTCTCCTCCCTCTCTCCTCCCTTTTCAATTTCTCTCCCACTCTCTCCCTCCCTTTCCCCTCCCTTTTCAATTTCTCTCCCACTCTCTCCCTCCCTTTCCCCTCCCTTTTCAATTTCTCTCCCACTCTCTCCCTCCCTTTCCCCTCCCTTTTCAATTTCTCTCCCACTCTCTCCCTCCCTCTCTCCTCCCTTTTCAATTTCTCTCCCACTCTCTCCCTCCCTTTCTCCTCCCTTTTCAATTTCTCTCCCACTCTCTCCCTCCCTTTCCCCTCCCTTTTCAATTTCTCTTCCACTCTCTCCCTCCCTTTCCCCTCCCTTTTCAATTTCTCTCCCACTATCTCCTCCCTCTCTCCTCCCTTTTCAATTTCTCTTCCACTCTCTCCCTCCCTTTCCCCTCCCTTTTCAATTTCTCTCCCACTATCTCCTCCCTCTCTCCTCCCTTTTCAATTTCTCTCCCACTATCTCCTCCCTCTCTCCTCCCTTTTCAATTTCTCTCCCAGTCTCTCCTCCCTCTCTCCTCCCTTTTCAATTTCTCTCCCAGTCTCTCCTCCCTCTCTCCTCCCTTTTCAATTTCTCTCCCACTCTCTCCCTCCCTTTCCCCTCCCTTTTCAATTTCTCTTCCACTCTCTCCCTCCCTTTCCTCTCCCTTTTCAATTTCTCTCCCACTATCTCCTCCCTTTCCCCTCCCTTTTCAATTTCTCTCCCAGTCTCTCCTCCCTCTCTCCTCCCTTTTCAATTTCTCTCCCAGTCTCTCCTCCCTCTCTCCTCCCTTTTCAATTTCTCTCCCAGTCTCTCCCTCCCTTTCTCCTCCCTTTTCAATTTCTCTCCCACTCTTTCCGTTCCTTTCTCCTCCCTTTTCAATTTCTCTCCCTCTCTCTCCACCCTCTCTCCTCCCTTTTCAATGTCTCTCCCAGTCTCTCCTCCCTCTCTCCTCCCTTTTCAATTTCTCTCCCAGTCTCTCCTCCCTCTCTCCTCCCTTTTCAATTTCTCTCCCAGTCTCTCCCTCCCTTTCTCCTCCCTTTTCAATTTCTCTCCCACTCTTTCCGTTCCTTTCTCCTCCCTTTTCAATTTCTCTCCCACTATCTCCTCCCTTTCCCCTCCCTTTTCAATTTCTCTCCCAGTCTCTCCTCCCTCTCTCCTCCCTTTTCAATTTCTCTCCCAGTCTCTCCTCCCTCTCTCCTCCCTTTTCAATTTCTCTCCCAGTCTCTCCCTCCCTTTCTCCTCCCTTTTCAATTTCTCTCCCTCTCTCTCCTCCCTCTCTCCTCCCTTTTCAATTTCTCTCCCACTCTCTCCCTTCCTCTCCCCTCCCTTTTCAATTTCTCTCCCACTCTCTCCCTCCCTTTCCCCTCCCTTTTCAATTTCTCTCCCACTCTCTCCCTCCCTTTCCCCTCCCTTTTCAATTTCTCTCCCACTCTCTCCCTCCCTTTCCCCTCCCTTTTCAATTTCTCTCCCACTCTCTCCCTCCCTCTCTCCTCCCTTTTCAATTTCTCTCCCACTCTCTCCCTTCCTCTCCCCTCCCTATTCAATTTCTCTCCCACTCTCTCCCTCCCTTTCCCCTCCCTTTTCAATTTCTCTCCCACTCTCTCCCTCCCTCTCTCCTCCCTTTTCAATTTCTCTCCCACTCTCCCCCTCCCTTTTCAATTTCTCTCTCCCACTCTCTCCCTCCCTTTCCCCTCCCTTTACAATTTCTCTCCCACTCTCTCCATCCCTCTCTCCTCCCTTTTCAATTTCTCTCCCACTCTCCCCCTCTTTTTTCAATTTCTCTCTCCCACTCTCTCCCTCCCTCTCTCCCCCCTTTTCAATTTCTCTCCATCCCTCTCTCCTCCCTTTTCAATTTCTCTCCCACTCTCTCCATCCCTCTCTCCTCCCTTTACAATTTCTCTCCCACTCTCTCCATCCCTCTCTCCTCCCTTTTCAATTTCTCTCCCACTCTCTCCCTCCCTCTCTCCTCCCTTTTCAATTTCTCTCCCTCCCTCTCTCCTCCCTTTTCAATTTCACTCCCACTCTCTCCTCCCTCTCTCCTCCCTTTTCAATTTCTCTCCCACTCTCTCTCCTCCCTTTTCAATTTCTCTCCCACTCTCTCTCCTCCCTTTTCAATTTCTCTCCCACTCTCTCTCCTCCCTTTTCAATTTCTCTCCCACTCTCTCCATCCCTCTCTCCTCCCTTTACAATTTCTCTCCCAGTCTCTCCATCCCTCTCTCCTCCCTTTTCAATTTCTCTCCCACTCTCTCCTCCCTCTCTCCTCCCTTTTCAATGTCTCTCCCACTCTCTCCCTCCCTCTCTCCTCCCTTTTCAATTTCTCTCTCTCACTCTCCTCCCTTTTCAATTTCTCTCCCACTCTCTCTCCTCCCTTTTCAATTTCTCTCCCACTCTCTCTCCTCCCTTTTCAATTTCTCTCCCACTCTCTCCGTCCCTCTCTCCTCCCTTTTCAATTTCTCTCTCTCACTCTCCTCCCTTTTCAATTTCTCTCCCACTCTCTCCATCCCTTTCCCCTCCCTTTTCAATTTCTCTCCCTCCCTCTCTCCTCCCTTTTCAATGTCTCTCCCACTCTCTCCCTCCCTTTCCCCTCCCTTTTCAATTTCTCTCTCACTCTCTCCCCTCCCTTCTCTCCTCCCTTTTCAATTTCTCTCCCACTCTCTGCTCCCTCTCTCCTCCCTTTTCAATTTCTCTCCCAGTCTCTCCTCCCTCTCTCCTCCCTTTTCAATTTCTCTCCCACTCTCTCCCTCCCTTTCCCCTCCCTTTTCAATTTCTCTCCCACTCTCCCCCTCCCTTTTCAATTTCTCTCTCCCACTCTCTCCCTCCCTTTCCCCTCCCTTTACAATTTCTCTCCCACTCTCTCCATCCCTCTCTCCTCCCTTTTCAATTTCTCTCCCACTCTCCCCCTCCCTTTTCAATTTCTCTCTCCCACTCTCTCCCTCCCTCTCTCCCCCCTTTTCAATTTCTCTCCATCCCTCTCTCCTCCCTTTTCAATTTCTCTCCCACTCTCTCCATCCCTCTCTCCTCCCTTTACAATTTCTCTCCCACTCTCTCCATCCCTCTCTCCTCCCTTTTCAATTTCTCTCCCACTCTCTCCCTCCCTCTCTCCTCCCTTTTCAATTTCTCTCCCACTCTCTCCTCCCTCTCTCCTCCCTTTTCAATTTCTCTCCCACTCTCTCTCCTCCCTTTTCAATTTCTCTCCCACTCTCTCTCCTCCCTTTTCAATTTCTCTCCCACTCTCTCTCCTCCCTTTTCAATTTCTCTCCCACTCTCTCCATCCCTCTCTCCTCCCTTTACAATTTCTCTCCCACTCTCTCCATCCCTCTCTCCTCCCTTTTCAATTTCTCTCCCACTCTCTCCTCCCTCTCTCCTCCCTTTTCAATGTCTCTCCCACTCTCTCCCTCCCTCTCTCCTCCCTTTTCAATTTCTCTCTCTCACTCTCCTCCCTTTTCAATTTCTCTCCCACTCTCTCTCCTCCCTTTTCAATTTCTCTCCCACTCTCTCTCCTCCCTTTTCAATTTCTCTCCCACTCTCTCCGTCCCTCTCTCCTCCCTTTTCAATTTCTCTCTCTCACTCTCCTCCCTTTTCAATTTCTCTCCCACTCTCTCCATCCCTTTCCCCTCCCTTTTCAATTTCTCTCCCTCCCTCTCTCCTCCCTTTTCAAAGTCTCTCCCACTCTCTCCCTCCCTTTCCCCTCCCTTTTCAATTTCTCTCTCACTCTCTCCCCTCCCTTCTCTCCTCCCTTTTCAATTTCTCTCCCACTCTCTGCTCCCTCTCTCCTCCCTTTTCAATTTCTCTCCCAGTCTCTCCTCCCTCTCTCCTCCCTTTTCAATTTCTCTCCCTCCCTCTCTCCTCCCTTTTCAATTTCTCTCCCACTCTCTCCCTCCCTCTCTCCTCCCTTTTCAATTTCTCTCCCACTCTCTCCCTCCCTCTCTCCTCCCTTTTCAATTTCTCTCCCACTCTCTCCATCCCTTTCCCCCCCTTTTCAATTTCTCTCCCACTCTCTCCCTCCCTCTCTCCTCCCTTTTCAATTTCTCTCCCACTCTCTCTCCTCCCTTTTCAATTTCTCTCCCACTCTCTCCCTCCCTTTCCCCTCCCTTTTCAATTTCTCTCCCACTCTCTCCCTCCCTTTCCCCTCCCTTTTCAATTTCTCTCCCACTCTCTCTCCTCCCTTTTCAATTTCTCTCTCTCACTCTCCTCCCTTTTCAATTTCTCTCCCACTCTCTCCATCCCTCTCTCCTCCCTTTTCAATTTCTCTCCCTCTCTCTCCTCCCTCTCTCCTCCCTTTCCAATTTCTCTCCCACTCTCTCCGTTCCTTTCTCCTCCCTTTTCAATTTCTCTCCCACTCTCTCCTCCCTTTCCCCTCCCTTTTCAATTTCTCTCCCACTCTCTCCTCCCTCTCTCCTCCCTTTTCAATTTCTCTCCCACTCTCTCCCTCCCTCTCTCCTCCCTTTCCCCTCCCTTTTCAATTTCTCTCCCACTCTCTCCTCCCTCTCTCCTCCCTTTTCAATTTCTCTCCCACTCTCTCCCTCCCTCTCTCCTCCCTTTCCCCTCCCTTTTCAATTTCTCTCCCACTCTCTCCCTCCCTTTCCCCTCCCTTTTCAATTTCTCTCTCTCACTCTCCTCCCTTTCCAATTTCTCTCCCACTCTCTCCCTCCCTCTCTCCTCCCTTTTCAATTTCTCTCCCACTCTCTCCCTCCCTCTCTCCTCCCTTTTCAATTTCTCTCCCACTCTCTCCCACTCTCTCCATCCCTCTCTCCTCCCTTTTCAATTTCTCTCCCACTCTCTCCTCCCTTTCCCCTCCCTTTCCAATTTCTCTCCCACTCTCTCCCTCCCTCTCTCCTCCCTTTTCAATTTCTCTCCCACTCTCTCCCTCCTCCCTTTTCAATTTCTCTCCCTCCCTCTCTCCTCCCTTTTCAATGTCTCTCCCACTCTCTCCATCCCTCTCTCCTCCCTTTTCAATTTCTCTCCCACTCTCTCCATCCCTCTCTCCTCCCTTTTCAATTTCTCTCCCACTCTCTCCTCCCTCTCTCCTCCCTTTTCAATTTCTCTCCCACTCTCTCCCTCCCTCTCTCCTCCCTTTTCAATTTCTCTCCCACTCTCTCCCTCCTCCCCTTTCAATTTCTCTCCCTCCCTCTCTCCTCCCTTTTCAATTTCTCTCCCACTCTCTCCTCCCTCTCTCCTCCCTTTTCAATTTCTCTCCCACTCTCTCCCTCCCTCTCTCCTCCCTTTTCAATTTCTCTCCCACTCTCTCCCTCCTCCCTTTTCAATTTCTCTCCCTCCCTCTCTCCTCCCTTTTCAATTTCTCTCCCACTCTCTCCATCCCTCTCTCCTCCCTTTTCAATTTCTCTCCCACTCTCTCCATCCCTCTCTCCTCCCTTTCCAATTTCTCTCCCACTCTCTCCATCCCTCTCTCCTCCCTTTTCAATTTCTCTCCCACTCTCTCCCTCCCTCTCTCCTCCCTTTTCAATTTCTCTCCCACTCTCTCCCTCCCTCTCTCCTCCCTTTTCAATTTCTCTCCCACTCTCTCCCTCCTCCCTTTTCAATTTCTCTCCCTCCCTCTCTCCTCCCTTTTCAATTTCTCTCCCACTCTCTCCATCCCTCTCTCCTCCCTTTTCAATTTCTCTCCCACTCTCTCCCTCCCTCCCTCCTCCCTTTTCAATTTCTCTCCCTCTCTCTCCACCCTCTCTCCTCCCTTTTCAATTTCTCTCCCACTCTCTCCATCCCTCTCTCCTCCCTTTTCAATTTCTCTCCCACTCTCTCCCTCCTCCCTTTTCAATTTCTCTCCCTCCCTCTCTCCTCCCTTTTCAATTTCTCTCCCACTCTCTCCCTCCCTCCCTCCTCCCTTTTCAATTTCTCTCCCACTCTCTCCCACTCTCTCCATCCCTCTCTCCTCCCTTTTCAATTTCTCTCCCACTCTCTCCTCCCTTTCCCCTCCCTTTCCAATTTCTCTCCCACTCTCTCCCTCCCTCTCTCCTCCCTTTTCAATTTCTCTCCCACTCTCTCCCTCCTCCCTTTTCAATTTCTCTCCCTCCCTCTCTCCTCCCTTTTCAATTTCTCTCCCACTCTCTCCATCCCTCTCTCCTCCCTTTTCAATTTCTCTCCCACTCTCTCCATCCCTCTCTCCTCCCTTTTCAATTTCTCTCCCACTCTCTCCTCCCTCTCTCCTCCCTTTTCAATTTCTCTCCCACTCTCTCCCTCCCTCTCTCCTCCCTTTTCAATTTCTCTCCCACTCTCTCCCTCCTCCCCTTTCAATTTCTCTCCCTCCCTCTCTCCTCCCTTTTCAATTTCTCTCCCACTCTCTCCTCCCTCTCTCCTCCCTTTTCAATTTCTCTCCCACTCTCTCCCTCCCTCTCTCCTCCCTTTTCAATTTCTCTCCCACTCTCTCCCTCCTCCCTTTTCAATTTCTCTCCCTCCCTCTCTCCTCCCTTTTCAATTTCTCTCCCACTCTCTCCATCCCTCTCTCCTCCCTTTTCAATTTCTCTCCCACTCTCTCCATCCCTCTCTCCTCCCTTTCCAATTTCTCTCCCACTCTCTCCATCCCTCTCTCCTCCCTTTTCAATTTCTCTCCCACTCTCTCCCTCCCTCTCTCCTCCCTTTTCAATTTCTCTCCCACTCTCTCCCTCCCTCTCTCCTCCCTTTTCAATTTCTCTCCCACTCTCTCCCTCCTCCCTTTTCAATTTCTCTCCCTCCCTCTCTCCTCCCTTTTCAATTTCTCTCCCACTCTCTCCATCCCTCTCTCCTCCCTTTTCAATTTCTCTCCCACTCTCTCCCTCCCTCCCTCCTCCCTTTTCAATTTCTCTCCCTCTCTCTCCACCCTCTCTCCTCCCTTTTCAATTTCTCTCCCACTCTCTCCATCCCTCTCTCCTCCCTTTTCAATTTCTCTCCCACTCTCTCCCTCCTCCCTTTTCAATTTCTCTCCCTCCCTCTCTCCTCCCTTTTCAATTTCTCTCCCACTCTCTCCCTCCCTCCCTCCTCCCTTTTCAATTTCTCTCCCACTCTCTCCACCCTCTCTCCTCCCTTTTCAATTTCTCTCCCACTCTCTCCCTCCCTCCCTCCTCCCTTTTCAATTTCTCTCCCACTCTCTCCACCCTCTCTCCTCCCTTTTCAATTTCTCTCCCACTCTCTCCCTCCTCCCTTTTCAATTTCTCTCCCACTCTCTCCACCCTCTCTCCTCCCTTTTCAATTTCTCTCCCACTCTCTCCCTCCCTCTCTCCTCCCTTTTCAATTTCTCTCCCACTCTCTCCCTCCTCCCTTTTCAATTTCTCTCCCACTCTCTCCACCCTCTCTCCTCCCTTTTCAATTTCTCTCCCACTCTCTCCCTCCCTCTCTCCTCCCTTTTCAATTTCTCTCCCACTCTCTCCCTCCCTTTCCCCTCCCTTTTTAATGTCTCTCCCACTCTCTCCCTCCCTTTCTCCTCCCTTTTCAATTTCTCTCCCACTCTCTCTCCTCCCTTTTCAATTTCTCTCCCACTCTCTCTCCTCCCTTTTCAATTTCTCTCCCACTCTCTCCCTCCCTCTCTCCTCCCTTTTCAATTTCTCTCCCACTCTCTCCCTCCCTTTCTCCTCCCTTTTCAATTTCTCTCCCACTCTCTCTCCTCCCTTTTCAATTTCTCTCCCACTCTCTCCCTCCCTTTCCCCTCCCTTTTCAATGTCTCTCCCACTCTCTCCCTCCCTTTCCCCTCCCTTTTCAATTTCTCTCCCACTCTCTCCCTCCCTTTCCCCTCCCTTTTCAATTTCTCTCCCACTCTCTCCCTTCCTCTCTCTTCCCTTTTCAATTTATCTCCCACTCTCTCCCTCCCTTTCCCCTCCCTTTTCAATTTATCTCCCACTCTCTCCCTCCCTTTCTCCTCCCTTTTCAATTTCTCTCCCACTCTCTCCCTCCCTCTCTCCTCCCTTTTCAATTTCTCTCCCACTCTCTCCCTCCCTCTCTCCTCCCTTTTCATAGAAACATAGAAAATAGGTGCAGGAGTAGGCCATTCGGCCCTTCGAGCCTGCACCGCCATTTATTATGATCATGGCTGATCATCCAACTCAGAACCCAGCCTTCCCTCCATACCCCCTGACCCCTGTAGCCACAAGGGCCATATCTAACTTCCTTTTAAACATAGCTAATGAACTGGCCTCAACAGTTTGCTGTGGCAGAGAATTCCACAGATTCACCACTCTCTGTGTGAAGAAGTTTTTCCTAACCTCGGTCCTAAAAGGCTTCCCCTCTATCCTCAAACTGTGACCCCTCGTTCTAGACCTCCCCAACATCGGGAACAATCTTCCTGCATCTAGCCTGTCCAATCCCTTTAGGATCTTATACGTTTCAATCAGATCCCCCCTCAATCTTCTAAATTCCAACGAGTACAAGCCCAGTTCATCCAGTCTTTCTTCATATGAAAGACCTGCCATCCCAGGAATCAATCTGGTGAACCTTCTTTGTACTCCCTCTATGGCAAAGATGTCTTTCCTCAGATTAGGGGACCAAAACTGCACACAATACTCCAGGTGTGGTCTCACCAAGGCCTTGTACAACTGCAGTAGTACCTCCCTGCTCCTGTACTCGAATCCTCTCGCTATAAATGCCAGCATACCGTTCGCCTTTTTCACCGCCTGCTGTACCTGCATGCCCACTTTCAATGACTGGTGTATAATGACACCCAGGTCTCGTTGCACCTCCCCTTTTCCTAATCGGCCACCATTCAGATAATAATCTGTTTTCCTATTTTTGCCACCAAAGTGGATAACTTCACATTTATCCACATTAAATTGCATCTGCCATGAGTTTGCCCACTCACCCAACCTATCCAAGTCACCCTGCATCCTCTTAGCATCCTCCTCACTGCTAACACTGCCACCCAGCTTCGTGTCATCCGCAAACTTGGAGATGCTGCATTTAATTCCCTCATCCAAGTCATTAATATATATTGTAAACAACTGGGGTCCCAGCACTGAGCCTTGCGGTACCCCACTAGTCACCGCCTGCCATTCTGAAAAGGTCCCGTTTATTCCCACTCTTTGCTTCCTGTCTGCTAACCAATTCTCCACCCACACCAATACCTTACCCCCAATACCGTGTGCTTTAAGTTTGCACACTAATCTCCTATGTGGGACCTTGTCAAAAGCCTTTTGAAAATCCAAATATACCACATCCACTGGTTCTCCCCTATCCACTCTACTAGTTACATCCTCAAAAAATTCTATGAGATTCGTCAGACATGATTTTCCTTTCACAAATCCATGCTGACTTTGTCCAATCATTTCACCGCTTTCCAAATGTGCTGTTATCACATCCTTGATAACTGACTCCAGCAGTTTCCCCACCACCGACGTTAGGCTAACCGGCCTATAATTCCCCGGTTTCTCTCTCCCTCCTTTTTTAAAATGTGGGGTTACATTAGCCACCCTCCAATCCTCAGGAACTAGTCCAGAATCTAACGAGTTTTGAAAAATTATCACTAATGCATCCACTATTTCTTGGGCCACTTCCTTAAGCACTCTGGGATGCAGACCATCTGGCCCTGGGGATTTATCTGCCTTCAATCCCTTCAATTTACCTAACACCACTTCCCTACTAACATGTATTTCGCTCAGTTCCTCCATCTCACTGGACCCTCTGTCCCTTACTATTTCTGGAAGATTATTTATGTCCTCCTTAGTGAAGACAGAACCAAAGTAATTATTCAATTGGTCTGCCATGTCCTTGCTCCCCATAATCAATTCACCTGTTTCTGTTTGCAGGGGACCTACATTTGTCTTTATCAGTCTTTTCCTTTTTACATATCTATAAAAGCTTTTACAGTCCGTTTTTATGTTCTCTGCCAGTTTTCTCTCATAATCTTTTTTCCCCTTCCTAATTAAGCCCTTTGTCCTCCTCTGCTGAACTCTGAATTTCTCCCAGTCCTCAGGTGAGCCACTTTCTCTGGCTAATTTGTATGCTACTTCTTTGGAATTGATACTATCCCTAATTTCTCTTGTCAGCCACGGGTGCACTACCTTCCTTGATTTATTCTTTTGCCAAACTGGGATGAACAATTGTTGTAGTTCATCCATGCAACCTTTAAATGCCTGCCATTGCATATCCACCGTCAATCCTTGAAGTGTCATTTGCCAGTCTATCTTAGCTAATTCATGTCTCATACCTTCAAAGTTACCCCTCTTTAAGTTCAGAACCTTTGTTTCTGAATTAACTACGTCACTCTCCATGTTAATGAAGAATTCCACCATATTATGGTCACTCTTACCCAAGAGGCCTCTCACGACAAGATTAATAATTAACCCTTCCTCATTGCTCAAAACCCAGTCAATTTCTCTCCCACTCTCTCCCTCCCTCTCTCCCTCCGTTTTCAATTTCTCTCCCACTATCTCCCTCCCTTTCCCCTCCCTTTTCAATTTCTCTCCCACTCTCTCCCTCCCTCTCTCCTCCCTTTTCAATTTCTCTCCCACTCTCTCCCCTCCCTTCTCTCCTCCCTTTCCCCTCCCTTTTCAATTTCTCTCCCACTCTCTCCCTCCCTCTCTCCCTCCCTTTTCAATTTCTCTCCCACTCTCTCCCTCCCTTTCCCCTCCCTTTTCAATTTCTCTCCCTCCCTCTCTCCTCCCTTTTCAATTTCTCTCCCACTCTCTCCCTCCCTTTCCCCTCCCTTTTCAATTTCTCTCCCACTCTCTCCCTCCCTCTCTCCTCCCTTTTCAATTTCTCTCCCACTCTCTCCCTCCCTCTCTCCTCCCTTTTCAATTTCTCTCCCACTCTCTCCCCTCCCTTCTCTCCTCCCTTTCCCCTCCCTTTTCAATTTCCCTCCCACTCTCTCCCTCCCTTTCTCCTCCCTTTTCAATTTCTCTCCCACTCTCTCCCTCCTCCCTTTTCAATTACTCTCCCACTCTCTCCCTCCCTTTCCCCTCCCTTTTCAATTTCTCTCCCACTCTCTCCCTCCCTTTCCCCTCCCTTTTCAATTTCTCTCCCACTCTCTCCCTCCCTTTCCCCTCCCTTTTCAATTTCTCTCTCCCACTCTCTCCCTCCTTCTCTCCTCCCTTTTCAATTTCTCTCCCACTCTCTCCCTCCCTTTCCCCTCCCTTTTCAATGTCTCTCCCACTCCCTCCCTCCCTTTCCCCTCCCTTTTCAATTTCTCTCCCACTCTCTCGTCCCTTTTCAATTTCTCTCCCACTCTCTCCCTCCCTTTCTCCTCCCTTTTCAATTTCTCTCCCACTCTCTCCCTCCTCCCTTTTCAATTACTCTCCCACTCTCTCCCTCCCTTTCCCCTCCCTTTTCAATTTCTCTCCCACTCTCTCGTCCCTTTTCAATTTCTCTCCCACTCTCTCCCTCCCTTTCCCCTCCCTTTTCAATGTCTCTCCCACTCCCTCCCTCCCTTTCCCCTCCCTTTTCAATTTCTCTCCCACTCTCTCGTCCCTTTTCAATTTCTCTCCCACTCTCTCCCTCCCTTTCCCCTCCCTTTTCAATGTCTCTCCCACTCCCTCCCTCCCTTTCCCCTCCCTTTTCAATTTCTCTCCCACTCTCTCGTCCCTTTTCAATTTCTCTCCCACTCTCTCCCTCCTTCTCTCCTCCCTTTTCAATTTCTCTCCCACTCTCTCCCTCCTTCTCTCCTCCCTTTTCAATTTCTCTCCCACTCTCTCCCTCCCTTTCTCCTCCCTTTTCAATTTCTCTCCCACTCTCTCCCTCCCTTTCCCCTCCCTTTTCAATTTCTCTCCCACTCTCTCCATCCCTTTCCCCTCCCTTTTCAATTTCTCTCCCTCCCTCTCTCCTCCCTTTTCATTTTCTCTCCCACTCTCTCCCTCCCTCTCTCCTCCCTTTTCAATGTCTCTCCCACTCTCTCCCTCCCTTCTCTCCTCCCTTTTCAATTTCTCTCCCACTCTCTCCTCCCTTTCCCCTCCCTTTTCAATTTCTCTCCCACTCTCTCCTCCCTCCCCCTCCCTTTTCAATTTCTCTCCCACTCTCTCCCTCCCTCTCTCCTCCCTTTTCAATTTCTCTCCCACTCTCTCCCTCCCTTTCTCCTCCCTTTTCAATTTCTCTCCCACTCTCTCCCCTCCCTCTCTCCTCCCTTTTCAATTTCTCTCCCACTCTCTCCCACTCTCTCCCTCCCTTTTCAATTTCTCTCCCACTCTCTCACACTATCTCCCTCCCTTTCCCCTCCCTTTTCAATTTCTCTCCCACTCTCTCCCTCCCTTCACCCCCTTTTCAATTTCTCTCCCACTCTCTCCCTCCCTTTCCCCTCCCTTTTCAATTTCTCTCGCACTCTCTCCCTCCCTTTCCCCTCCCTTTTCAATTTCTCTCCCACTCTCTCCCTCTGTTTCTCTCCACTTGGTCTCCCTTCTCTCTCACTTACACAGACCCTTTCAAACTTGTATCTCTCTCTCTGTCTCTCCGTCTCTATTTTCTCTATTTCTCCTCTCCCCTTCAGAATAGATGGGCGTCCATTTAGAGCAGAGATGAGGAGGAATTTATGTGGCTGGTGAATCTGTGGGATTCGCTGCTGGGGAGATTCCCAGCCTCTCTCCATGACCCCAATCCCGGTCAAAGACCCTGTTCCCCCAACCTCCCCCTAGCCTCTCTCCATGACCCTGATCCCGGTCAAAGACCCTGTACCCCCCCCAACCCAGCCTCTCTTCATGACCCCGATCCCGGTCAAACACCCTGTCCCCCCCCCCCCCAGCCTCTCTCCATGACCCCGATCCCGGTCAAAGACCCTGTTCCCCCCCCAGCCCACGCCTCTCTCCATGACCCCGATCCCGGTCAAAGACCCTGTTCCTCCCCCCCCCAGCCTCTCTCCATGACCCCGATCCCGATCAAAGACCCTGTTCCCCAACCCCCAGCCTCTCTCCATGACCCCGAATCCGGTCAAAAACCCTGCCCCCCCAGCCTCTCTCCATGACCCCGATCCCGGTCAAAGACCCTGTTCCCCCCCCCCCCCAGCCTCTCTCCATTACCCCAATCCCGGTCAAAGACCCTGTTCCCCCCCACCCAGCCTCTCTCCATGACCCCGATCCCGGTCAAAGACCCTGTTCCCCCCCACCCAGCCTCTCTCCTTGACCCCGATCCCGGTCAAAGACCCTGTTCCCCACCCCCCAGCCTCTCTCCATGACCCCGATCCCGGTCAAAGACCCTGTTCAGCCCCCCCTCCTCCAGACTCTCTCCATGACCCCGATCCCGATCAAAGACCCTGTTACCCCCCCCCTCCAGACTCTCTCCATAACCCCAATCCCGGTCAAAGACCCTGTTCCCCCCCACCCAGCCTCTCTCCATGACCCCGATCCCGGTCAAAGACCCTGTTCTTCCCCACCCGGCCTCTCTCCATGACCCCGATCCCGGTCAAAGACCCTGTTCCCCCCCCCCCCAGCCTCTCTCCATGACCCCGATCCCGGTCAAAGACCCTGTTCCCCCCCCAGCCTCACTCCATGACCCCGAACCCGGTCAAAGACCCTGTTACCCCCCCCAGCCTCTCTCCATGACCCCGTTCCCGGTCAAAGACCCTGTTCCCCCCCCCCAGACTCTCTCCATGACCCCGATCCCGGTCAAAGACCCTGTTCCCCCCCACCCCACGCCTCTCTCCATGACCCCGATCCCGGTCAAAGACCCTGTTCCCCCCCACCCCCAGCCTCTCTCCATGACCCCGATCCCGATCAAAGACCCTGTTCCCCCCCTCCGCCTCTCTCCATGACCCCGATCCCGGTCAAAGACCCTGTTCCCCCCCACCTCAGCCTCTCTCCATGACCCCGATCCCGGTCAAAGACCCTGTTCACCGCCCCCCCCAGCCTCTCTCCATGACCCCGATCCCGGTCAAAGACCCTGTTCACAGCCCCCCCAGCCTCTCTCCATGACCCCGATCCCGGTCAAAGACCCTGTTTCCCCCCCCACCCCACGCCTCTCTCCATGACCCCGATCCCGGTCAAAGACCCTGTTCCCCCCCACCCCCAGCCTCTCTCCATGACCCCGATCCCGATCAAAGACCCTGTTCCCCCCCTCCGCCTCTCTCCATGACCTCGATCCCGGTCAAAGACCCTGTTCCCCCCCACCTCAGCCTCTCTCCATGACCCCGATCCCGGTCAAAGACCCTGTTCACCGCCCCCCCAGCCTCTCTCCATGACCCCGATCCCGGTCAAAGACCCTGTTCACAGCCCCCCCAGCCTCTCTCCATGACCCCGATCCCGGTCAAAGACCCTGTTTCCCCCCCCACCCCACGCCTCTCTCCATGACCCCGATCCCGATCAAAGACCCTGTTCCCCCCCCCCTCCGCCTCTCTCCATGACCCCGATCCCGGTCAAAGACCCTGTTCCCCCCCACCTCAGCCTCTCTCCATGACCCCGATCCCGGTCAAAGACCCTGTTCACCGCCCCCCCCCCCAGCCTCTCTCCATGACCCCGATCCCGGTCAAAGACCCTGTTCGCAGCCCCCCCAGCCTCTCTCCATGACCCCGATCCCGGTCAAAGACCCTGTTCCCCCCCCTCCAGACTCTCTCCATGACCCCGATCCCGGTCAAAGACCCTGTTCTTCCCCACCCGGCCTCTCTCCATGACCCCGATCCCGGTCAAAGACCCTGTTCCCCACCCCCAGCCTCTCTCCATGACCCTGATCCCGGTCAAAGACCCTGTGCCCCCCCCCCCAGACTCTCTCCATGACCCCGATCCCGATCAAAGACCCTGTTCTTCCCCACCCGGCCTCTCTCCATGACCCCGATCCCGGTCAAAGACCCTGTTCCCCACCCCCAGCCTCTCTCCATGACCCCGATCCCGGTCAAAGACCCTGTTCTTCCCCACCCGGCCTCTCTCCATGACCCTGATCCCGGTCAAAGACCCTGTCCCCCCCCCCAGACTCTCTCCATGACCCCGATCCCGATCAAAGACCCTGTTCTTCCCCACCCGGCCTCTCTCCATGACCCCGATCCCGGTCAAAGACCCTGTTCCCCACCCCCAGCCTCTCTCCATGACCCCGATCCCGGTCAAAGACCCTGTTCCCCACCCCCAGCCTCTCTCCATGACCCCGATCCCGGTCAAAGACCCTGTTCTCCCCCCCCCCGCCCCCAGACTCTCTCCATGACGCCGATCCCGGCGAAGGCGGACACGCCGATCCTGGTGACGGAGCCGCTGTGCCAGATCCCGGGGCTTCCGCCAGTGCGCAGCTCCCGCCGGGGACCTACCTGATCCGCGGCCTCGGGGGAGAGGCGGCCGAGGCGGAGAGGGAGGCGACCAGGAGGAAGCTGAGAAACCTGGCGGTGGCTGGGCCAGGGATCCGCCGCGGGGTCGGGCCGACATTGCGGGGGGGGGCGGGGGCGGGGGAGGGAAGGGGCACTCCCCACCGTTCACGGTGCGTGTCCCACCCTCGTACCCCGAGTCCCCCTGTCCCTCGACACTCCCCACCGTTCACGGTGCGTGTCCCACCCTCGTACCCCGAGACCCCCCTGTCCCTCGACACTCCCCGCCGTTCATGGTGCGTGTCCCACCCTCGTACCCCGAGTCCCCCTGTCCCTCGACACTCCCCGCCGTTCATGGTGCGTGTCCCACCCTCGTACCCCGAGTCCCCTGTCCCTCGACACTCCCCACCGTTCATGGTGCGTGTCCCACCCTCGTACCCCGAGGTCCTCCCCCCGTCCCTCGACACTCCCCACCGTTCATGGTGCGTGTCCCACCCTCGTACCCCGAGGTCCTCCCCCCGTCCCTCGACACTCCCCGCCGTTCATGGTGCGTGTCCCACCCTCGTACCCCGAGTCCCCCTGTCCCTCGACACTCCCCGCCGTTCATGGTGCGTGTCCCACCCTCGTACCCCGAGTCCCCTGTCCCTCGACACTCCCCGCCGTTCACGGTGCGTGTCCCACCCTCGTACCCCGAGGTCCTCCCCCCGTCCCTCGACACTCCCCGCCGTTCATGGTGCATGTCCCTCCCTCGTACCCCGAGGACCCCCGTCCCCTCGACACTCCCCGCCGCTCACAGTTCCTGTCCGACCCTCGTACCCCGAGTCTCCACCCTCGACACTCCCCGCCGTTCACGGTGCGTGTCCGACCCTCGTACCCCGAGTCCCCCTGTCCCTCGACACTCCCCACCGTCCACGGTGCGTGTCCCACCCTCGTACCCCGAGTCCCCCTGTCCCTCGACACTCCCCGCCGTTCATGGTGCGTGTCCCACCCTCGTACCCCGAGTCCCCTGTCCCTCGACACTCCCCACCGTTCATGGTGCGTGTCCCACCCTCGTACCCCGAGTCCCCCTGTCCCTCGACACTCCCCGCCGTTCACGGTGCGTGTCCCACCCTCGTACCCCGAGGTCCTCTCCCCGTCCCTCGACACTCCCCGCCGCTCACAGTTCCTGTCCGACCCTCGTACCCCGAGTCCCCCCGTGTCCTGAATCGATGAAAATTTGATGACTGTGGGCATTTTCTGGATACAAGGGATGAGTTATGTTATCCATTTGAAAACTAGTTTATTCGGCACTGCTTTGTAG
Organism: Mobula hypostoma; assembly: GCF_963921235.1. NCBI lineage: Eukaryota > Metazoa > Chordata > Chondrichthyes > Myliobatiformes > Myliobatidae > Mobula > Mobula hypostoma. The sequence continues at coordinate 463,124 of NW_026948182.1, read as the reverse complement.
AAGAATGACCTGCACTCTTTTTAATCTCTCACCCCCTCCAACCCCCTCTAACCCTCTGTCTGTCTCTCTCTGTCCCCGCTCCCCACCCTCTCCCTCTCACTCACCCCCCTTACCCGCTTCTCGTCACTCCGCTCCTCCCCTCCCTCACCCCTTCCCGCTCTCCCCTTGCGCTCCTCTCAACCCCCCCCACCCTCTCCACTCCCCACTCCCTCCGCTCTGTCTGTCTCTCTGCCCCGCAGTTCGGACAGATGGCCTCGGGGGTCTCCAGCGCTCTGCTCCGCCTCCTCATCCTGTTCACCGCCCGCTGGCGGCTGGGCTACGCCATGCTGGTGGGCGCCCCCTGGTGGACCGGAGTCATCGTGAGTGGGGGCTCCCTCCACCCCCTTGGGCAGAGGCGGGTCTGCGAGGAGGAGGAGGGGGCGGAGGGGGGAGGTGGAGAGGCTGAGGGAAAGGGTAAGGAGAGGCGGCGAGGAGGGCAGGAGTCACAACGCGCCGGAGGAACTCAGCAGGTCGGGCAGCATCCGTGGGAAAAGGTCGGTTTGACGTTTCGGGCCGGAACCCAGGAGGGGCAGGAGGGAGGGCTGAGGGAAAGGGTAGGGAGAGCGGAGGGAGAGCGGCGAGGAGGGCAGGAGGGCAGGAGGGAGGGAGTCGGAGTTGTGAGTCTGACCCCTGTTTATTCCGGGATGCTGATCATGGCCGTTCTCCAGTCGCCGAAGAAATCCACGGTGGGTTTACGGTTCCCGGTCTCCGGTTCGCCCCGCTCCCACACACCGGGAGCTTTACCGCACACGGTTCCCTTTCGTGTTCGTTCTCTCTCTCCCTCCCTCCCCCTTTCTCCTTCCCCCTCTCTTTATCCCCCATCGCCGTGTCTCTCACCCGCCATCTCTCACATTTCCCTTCCTCCTCTTCCCCCCTCTCTCTCCGACTGTTCCCTCTCTCTCTTTCCCCTCCCTTTTCCCTGATCTCCATCTCTCCCACTTTTCTTCACCCCTCCTCTACACCCTCTCCCTCTGCCTCTGTCCGCTCCTGTCTTTTCTGTCTTGGCCCTCTCACGCTCCCCCCCCCCTCTCTCCCCCTCTGGGTCTCCCCGTCTCGCCTCCATTTTCACTTCCCCTGTCTCTCCCCTATCTCTTTTCCACTTCTCTCTCTATCCCTGGGACGACCAACCCGCATCTCCCTTTCCACTCTCTCTCTCTCTCTCCCCACCCCCTCACTCGCTGCCATCCTTTTCAACTTTTTCCCCTTCATCCTCGTCCCCGTCACTCGCCCCCTCCCTTTCCAGTTCTCTCTCCACCCGTCTCTCCTCCGCCCTTTCCGCCTCCCTCTCCTTTCCTTTGTTTCCCCCTCCCTCTCTCCCTTTTCACTTTCTTCACCCCCCCCGCTCGCACTCGCCCCTCTGCCTTTCCACTCTCCCTCTCTCTGTTAATCTCCTCGCTCTTTCTCTCTCTCTCTCTGTCTCCAGCCCCCTCCCTCTCTATTTTCTTTCTTCCCCTCCCTGGCTCTCCTCCCATTCCACCTCTCTCGCTCCCCCCCTCTATCTCTCCCCCTTCCTTTCCAACTCCTCCCCCTCTCTCTTCCTCTCTCGCCCGCTCCTCTCTTTCCACACCTCTCTCTGCTTCCACGTTCTCTCTCTCACTCGCCCCTCTACATTCCCACTGTCCCCCTGCCGTCCTCTCGGTCTCTGTCTCCTTGCTCTGTCTCCCTCTACTTCTCCCTTTCCACATTCTCCCTCTCTCTCGCTCTGTCTCCCCTTCTCCTTTTCCGCCCCTCTCTCTCTCCCTCTCCCTCTCATCCCATCCCCCTCTCTCCCTCCCCTCTCATCCCACCCCCCTCTCTCCCTCCCCCTCCCCCTCTCCTCCCATCCCCCTCTCTCCCTCCCCCTCTCTCTCCCTGCTCCTCTTCCTCTCCCCCTCTCTCCCTCCCCCTCTCTCCCATCCCCCTCTCTCCCACTCCCTCTCATCCCATCCCCCTCTCTCGCTTCCCCTCTCATCCCATCCCCCCTCTCCCTCCCCCCTCTCTCTCCCTCCCCTCTCTCCCATACCCCTCTCTTCCTCCCCCTCTCTCCCACCCCCTCTCATCCCATCCCCCTCTCTCGCTTCCCCTCTCATCCCATCCCCCTCTCCCTCTCCCTCCCTCCCTCCTCTCTCTCCCTCCTCTCTCTCCCTCCCCCTCTCTCCCTCCCCCTCTCTCCCTCCCCCTCTCTCCCTTCTCCCTCTCTCCCTCCCCTCTCATCCTATCCCCCTCTCTCCCTCCCCCTCTCTCCCTCCCCCTCTCTCCCTCCCCCTTCCCCTCTCATCCCATCCCCCTCTCTCCCTCCCCCTCTCTCTCCCTCCCCCTCTCTCTCCCTCCCCCCTCTCCCATCCCCCCTCTCCCCCCCACCTCCCTCCCTCTCTCATCCTATTCCCCTCTCTCCCTCCCCCTCTCTCTCCATGCCCCTCATCCCATCCCCCTCTCTTCCTTCCCCCTTTCTCCCCCTGCCCCTCTTCCTATCCCCTCTCATCCCATCCCCCTCTCTCCCTCCCCTCTCTCCCATCCTCCTCTCTCCCTCCCCCTCTCATCCCATCCCCCCTCTCGCTTCCCCTCTCATCCCATCCCCCCTCTCCCTCCCTCCTCTCTCTCCCTCCTCTCTCTCCCTCCTCTCTCTCCCTCCCCTCTCTCCCTCCCCTCTCTCCCTCCCCCTCTCTCCCTCCCCCTCTCTCCCATCCCCCTCTCTCCCTCCCCCTCTCTCCCTCCCCCTCTCATCCCATCCCCCTCTCTCCCTCCCCCTCTCTCCCTCCTCCTCCCCCTCTCTTCCCATCCGCCCTCTCTCCCTACCCCGCATCATCCCATCCCCCTCATCTCATCCCCCCTCTCTCCCACACTCATCGCATCCCCCTCTCCCTCCTCCTCTCTCCCTCCTCCTCTCATCCCATCCCGTCTTTCCCTCCCCCCTCTCATCCCATCCCCCCTCATCCCATCCCTCTCTCTCGCTCTCCCGCTCCCCCTCTCATCCCACCCCCTCTCCCTCCCCTCTCTCCCTCCCCCTCTCATCCCATCCCCCTCTATCCCTCCCCCTCTCATCCCATCCCCCATCTCTCCCTCCCCCTCTCTCACTCCCCCTCTCCCTCCCCCTCTCATTCCATCCCGCTCTCTCCCTCCCCCCTCTCATCCCATGCCCCCTCTCATCCCATACCCCATCTCTCCCTCCCCCCTCTCATTCCATCCCTCTCTGTCCCTCCTCCCTTCATTCACACTCTCTCATCCCTTTCCATTTTCACCTTTCTCCCCCTCTCCCTTCCAATTTCTCTATATCTCTCTCTCTCCCCCTTGTTCCTATCCTCTCTTCCTTTCGGCTTCCTGCCTTCCTCTCATCGCTCTCCTCCTTTCCAGTCTCTCTCTCTCCGTCTATACCCGCCCCCCCCCGTCCGTTATCTCTCTCTGTCCCATCACTGTTCCTCCCCACCCCCGTCTCTCTGTCTGTTCTCAGTCTATCTCTCTCTCTGTCCGCCCCTCACACTCTCTCTCTCTCTCTCTCTCTCTCTCTGCGACAGACCAGCGCCTGCCTGGTGGCGAATGTGATCTGCGCTCTCGCCTGCACTCCCGCCGTCATCCTGTACTCGCTGAACGTCCGGGTCTTCCCCTGCATCGGGTACTGCTACACCGGGTGCCGGATGGTGGGTGTTCCGCACCCCAACACCCCCAACACACTGGCGAACCAGCCCTCATCCACCCCTCAACCCCCGGAGATCCCCACTCGGCCTTCCCCTTCTCCCGCGACGCTTTCCTCCCTCCCGGTAGCGCTCCCGCCCTCCACGCCAAGCTCCCTCAGAACCCCCCCCTCCCCTCGGTTGTAGCGTCCCCTCCCCCGGCAGCTCCTTCCACATACGGGCCACCCTCTGGGTGAAACAGTTTCCGCTCGGGGGCCCCTATTAAATCTCTAAAACCTGCGCCCTCTGGATCTCGATTCCCCGACCCTGGGGGAAACAGTCTGTGCTCATTCACCATGTCTGTGTCCCTGGTGGTTTTACACACCCCTGTCAGGTCACCCCGAAACTCCCGGGAATAAATTCCCAACCCACCCGACCTCCCTCCAGTCCCGGTGACATCCCCGTAAATCCCCGGGATCTCCGGTGTCCGGTCCGACGATGGCGGGGATGCTGAACGCCGCCTTCACCGCCCCGTCTCCCCACTTTCAGGGAACCGTCACCCAAAACCTGGTGTGTTTCGTGGAGAGAAAGCTAGATTCCTGAGACAGGAGTTAACAGAGATTTCTCTTCACTCCCCCCGACACTTGTAAACACATCTCCCTCTCCCACACTCCCCCCTCTCTCCCCACCCAACGCGCCCCTTCCCTCTCCCCCGTCTCTACCCCATTCCCCAAACAACTCTCCCCTTCCTCCTTACCGGCCATCTCTCCCTCTTCACTCCCCCCTCACTATCCCTTCCTCTCTCACTCCTCTCTTCCCCTCCCTCGGAACTACCCCCTCTTCTCTCTCACACTCTCGACTCTCCCCTTCTGTCCCGTACTCTATCTCTCCTCTCTGCTCACCTTTGTCTTTCACTCCCCTTTCCCCCTCTCTGTCTCTCACCCCCTCACTCCCCTCTCCCTCTTTCACCCCTCTCTGTCCCTCATCCCCTCTCCGTCTCTCCCTCCTCTGTTCTCCACCTTTCTCTCCCTCCCTGTCCGACCTCTCTCATCTCCTGCCTCTCATGTTTCCCTCCCCCCTCTCTCTACCCTCTGTCTCCCACCACTCTCCCCCCCCCTCTGTACCCTCTGTCTCCCACCGCTCCCTCTCCCCCCTCTCTGCCCGGTCTGACTCTCCCTCTATCAACTATTCCCTGCCCCCTTTCCTCTTTCTCCCCATCTCTCTCCCACCCACCCCCTCTCTTCCTCACCCATCGCTCCCCAATCTCTTCCTCCCCGTCTGGGTCTCCCACCTCCGCCTACCCCACACTCCCACTCCCGACCCTACCCTCTCTCCCCCTCTTCTGCCTCTCTCTTCCCCGGCCCGAGCCCCTCTCCCTCCCTCTCTCTCTCTCATCCCATGTCTCCCTCTCTCCCTCTTGCAGAGGTTTGTGAGCGGGGTGACGGTGATTTTGTTGGTGAACTGTCTGGTCTTCCTGGTGATGTCCATCCTCACGTCCATCGTCAACTGCGGGAACCTCGAGTTCTGCGCCGCGCGGCCTCCGGTGTGAGTGGGATCTTCCTGTGCACCGGGGGATGGGACGTGGGTGGGAGAGATGGGGGGAGATGGAAAGAGGGTGGGGAGAGACCGGAGGGAGCAAGAGAGAGAGATGGGGGTGGAAAGGGAATGAGAGGTGTGGGGAGAGGAGGATAGGGTGGGGAGAGAGAGGTGGGGGGAAGAGATGGAGGGACAGAGGAGGGGAGAGAGGGGACGGAGAGGGAGAGAGGCCAAGGGAGTGGGTAGTGGATCCCGTCTCCTCTCCTCACCTTCTCTTTCTCCCCTCCCCTCCTCAATCTGATCCCTCCCTCTCCCCCAATGCAGAGAATGGTGGTGATCCACGCTAACCAGCCCACACCGCTGGACCTCGCCTCCATCTTCTCCAGCAAACCGGCGCCCACCCCGGCCTCTGACGGGCCCCAGTGACGTCACGTTCCCCGCTCCACGGGACAGCCCGAAGGATTCGGGCCGAGCGACCTAAGGCGGGGAGGAAAAAAATCTAGGCATATTTTGGAGATGGGATGGGGTGGTAATGGTGCCAAGCTCTTCCCGTAGCTGCATTCCTCCCCATGGGTACCCCTCAGTGTTCCAGCTCCCTTGTTACTAGTCACCCTGTCCCATCCTCGGCATCCTGTCACCCCTGAAACACTCCGCTCTCTGTCCCCTCGCTCTCCCCTCTGTCAACGCCCATCTCACCCTGGCTGGCGGCCATTTTGTGATGGTTACCATTCACAACCGCTCTCCCAGCATCGTAGAAATAGTCACACCCTTTTCCTCACCTCCCACTCACTTCCCTCTCTGTTTACTCAGTCTCAACTCCTCATCCCTCCTCTCCTCCCCCCCCCCCCAGGCCCCCCGCCCCCAGATCTCCCAACTGTCCATTTAACCATCTGCCGACAGCCGTTTTGTGACAGTGTGTGACCCTCCCTCCCACTTCCTCCACCACTCAGTGAATCACTCCCTCACACTCACCATCCTGTCACCCTCCTTCCCATCCATCACTCGCAAACCTCTTCTCTTCCTTTCCTCTCCACGCCACCTCGATGTTGTGCAACTTACTCTGGTTGGCTGCCATTTTGCGATGCCAAATTTCGCCTCTCCTCATCTCCCCTTCTCTCTCTCTTACCCATTGAGTCTCTCCCCTACTCACCCCGTCACTCCTGACACTGTCCCCTCTCTGTCCTCTTGCCCTTTCTCCCGCCACCCACCACATCCTGGGTGGGGAACATTTTCCGATGGGAAATTTCGCTCCCTCAACCAATCCCTTCTCTCCGTCATTGAGTGAGTCGGTCCCCTCTCCCTCCGTTACGACATTCAACTCTCCGTCCATCAGCCCTGACTGCGTCCCGACCCCTCGCTCCCCCTTTCCCCCATCCGCACCCCGCTTCTTGCCGTCGGTCTTATTTGCAAAGGGATCGTCACCACCCACCCTTACTCCAGTATTGAAAAAGTCACTCCCCCCACACTCCCCATCCTGTTCCTCTCCACCCTGTCCTATCAGACCCCTCCCTCCCGTCCCATTACATTCTCCCTCCCCTTCCCTTCCCCTTCCTCCCCTCCCATCACTTTTCCCTCACTCCCCGCCCCATTACGCACTCTCTCCCTGTACCATCACTCCCCCTCCCTCCCCGTCCCGTCACTCCCCGCCCCCCCCCGTCCGATCACTCCCGCTCTCTTCCTGTCGTTTCGTTCCTCCTCACCCCATCTCTATCTGATCCACGTCACCACCAGTTTGTGACAGGAACTCTCGCCTCCCCTTTTCATCCCCTATTGACTTCGCCACGGTTCACCGTCTCATCAGTGCACTCCTCGTCCCGTCACTCCTCTTCCTCCCAATCCCCTCACCCCTCCTCCCCAAAACCCACATGTATATGTGTATGTGTGAATATCTGATATATATATATACATTAGTTTATTCAATGACAACATTATTAGAATTAAAACATATATACAATACCCAAGACTATATAAAACACAAATTAAAATACTGTTATTACAATCAATAAGACACTCGATCCCGGGATTGTATCCACGGGCACCGCATGTTCCTTCGCCATAGATTCTGTGAGCGACAGTGGCCATTGTAAGTCAGTGTCTCACTCCATCCCTGGCGGCCACATTAACCAAGGATTCGCCCATTTTAAATCAGCGCGTCCCTCCCTCTCTTGTGCTCACTTCTACCAAAGCCGTCACTCCCTCCCCAGCAGACATTTCCAGTGAAGCGTCGGCCATTTGAAGTCAACGTGTCCTTCACTCCTTCTCTGCCGCTCACTTTAACCAAGGCGTCGCTCCCTCTTGGTCCAGTTTCAACCCGGCCGAACGGGGTCTCCTTCACTCACCACATCTCCCCCTTTTTCTCAACAACATTAACGATGGTGACGGCTGTTTTCAATCAGCCTCTCACACCTCACTTCCTGGCGCACGCAGAAGGTCAGATAGCCAGGAAGGGGTTGGGTGGAGATGAGATCCTGGGCACCCAGACTCTGCCAGTCCGACATCCCTCAGCCTGGAGCTGAGACTCTACTGTGTCAGTGTGAGGAGCTCCGACCCACTGTTGCAGTACACAGGGTGCGGGGGGCAGCAGAAACCTCAAATAAAACTCAAGTCCGACACCAAGACAGGAAGTTACAGGTTTATTGATTTCATCATGACAAATGTAAATTAAACAATGTGTGAGCTGCTGACGTGCGGTAATAAATAAGCTGCTCCCGATTCACTCACAGTCACGCACAATTAACTGACGGGCGACAACGAGTGAAGGTTTGAATAATCAGTCCCGTTTCTCACTGTCACTCTGCATCGGGGAACCGATGATTATAAAATCACACTTCTGGGCCGTGTCCGAGATCGCTGCAGATCCAGGGTCACTGAAGAGGTATTTGTCAATGTAACATCATTATATCGGCCAGACTGCCGAATGCACCGTCCTCAGCAAAGGGAGGAAAAGGATTCTCTCCCGGGATAATCCCACCCCGGGACACCGGAATCCCAGAATGAGACCCGTCCCCCGAGACCTTCCTGTCTCTGTAATTCCCCGTGGTCCCACGTGGGGGAAGTTGCACTACTGGACAACAGGCGGAAATACGTCACTGAGGGACCGCTTCCGATGTCACAAGGGGCAAGACTGGAACCACATCCGTTACAACCGTTGGGAATTAAACCTGGAGCGCGGACATTAAAGGTAAGGGCGGGAGTTAAAGGGGAGGACGAAGAATCGGCCGAAATATCCCCAGCTCGCCGCCGGAGATGTTCACACGGTCACGGTCAGTCCGGGTCTGGGTTCTTGCAGAGATCTCAGTTCCTTCTTCCCGGTCTGACTGAACTGATTCCTGTCCAGCCTGAAACAGATGGGAGAATGAAGATGAAATAAACAGATTACACAACAGTGTCAGTAACAGGGGACTGGGCTTAATGTTTCAACAACACTCACAGACAAATATCACCAGAAAACCCGCGGATCCGCTGATATTTTATCACATTGAACATTAACACAAACACTCACAGGATCCACTCCAGACTCGGGAGGGTCTGTATGAGGCGGCGGAGAGCGGGGACAGATCGGTCTGTCAGCGAGTTTGATCCCAGGTTCAGCACCGTCAGTGATGGGTTTGTACTGAGAGCGGAGACGAGATCCTCGGCATTAGAATCTGTGAGACCGACAACCCCCAGCCTGGAGATGAGAGAGAGTGAGGGTGAAGGACACAGAGAGACCGGAGACGGTACAGAACCCCAGTGTTTATCAGTAACACAATTACTGATCACATTAATGTTCAGTGTCGGACACCCAGTGACTGTAAACACAATCTCCCACAGTCTGGTACTTACCGCAGTTTCTGTATTTTACACTCCGGGTTCCTCAGAGCCGCAGACACCAGTTTCACTCCTGAATCTCCCAGTTTATTACCATTCAGGTACAGCTCCGTCAGTGATCGGTTTGTACTGAGAGTGGAGACGAGATCCTCGGCACCAGAATCTGTGAGACCGACCTCACACAGCCTGGAGATGAGAGAGAGTGAGGGTGAAGGACACAGAGAGACAGGAGACGGTACAAATCTCCAGTGTTTATCAGTAACACAATTACTGATCACATTAATGTTCAGTGTCAGACACCCAGTGACTGTAAACACAATCTCCCACAGTCTGGTACTTACCCCAGTTTCTGTATTTTACACTCCGGGTTCCTCAGAGCCGCAGACACCAGTTTCACTCCTGAATCTCCCAGTTCATTACCACTCAGGTCCAGCTCCGTCAGTGATCGGTTTGTACTGAGAGCAGAGACGAGATCCTCGGCACCAGAATCTGTGAGACCGACATTCTGCAGCCTGGAGATGAGAGAGAGTGAGGGTGAAGGACACAGAGAGACAGGAGACGGTACAAATCCCCAGTGTTTATCAGTAACACAATTACTGATCACATTAATGTCCAGTGACTGTAAACACAATCTCCCACAGTCTGGTACTTACCACAGTGTCTGTATTTTACACTCCGGGTTCCTCAGAGCCGCAGACACCAGTTTCACTCCTGAATCTCCCAGTTTATTCTCCCCAAGTCTAAACACAAACAGACAGATTGATGAACAAAGTGATTCAAACCGTGAGTCTGAGGGAATTTCTCTCACTCGGATATTTCAGGAAACATTAAACCCTTCAGTAAATCACTGATCGGAGTTCCCATCACTGTCAATGTCCATCACTGCCCAGCTCCAGGTTATTCACCGAATGTCAGTAATTTAGTCTGTCGGTGTGACCCTGTAAACTCCACATATTCTGTCTCATTCCCCGATGGCTAGAAAAGTGTTCCTGATGTGAGAGGGTCGGGAGGGGCAGGGATGAAGGGGACAAACTCCCACAGTGAGGAAGATTTGTGAATGGGAAAATGTCGATAGGAGATGGTGGAAGAAAAAGGAGGAAGGGGGATGGCATTTGATACAATTCTTCACAATCATATTTACTACAGTTTTACCCAAATCCCTTTACTCTGAAACAACACAATGGAATAGTTTCACAGTTCAGAGTGACAGATAAATCACGTTACCTCAACTCCTGGCACTTGTGCAGCCCGGGTCCCAGCCGCTCGATTCCTTCACACTGAATGTGGCAGTTCCTCAGGTCGAGGTGTTTTATTGTATCGCAGAGTCCGATGACATGAGACAGGACCGCGCAGTCAATCGGGGTCAGTGTCATTCCACTGAATGAAAGTGTTTCCACAGATCCCAGTGCGTCCTGAGCCAGTCCACGATTCTGAGACTCAAACAGGTAGTGCAATGTGTTCAGGAGGCTCCTTTTACCAGCTTCACTCCTCGTGTTTCCACTCTGGCGTTTAACCTCCTCCTTCACCCAGTCAATCACCCGGCAGGTTGTTTGATGAGGAAATGGTCCCAGAAACTCCTCCAGGCCCCGAGCTGTCATTGGGTTGGAGAGACCAGCAACAAAACGCAGAAACACCTCAAACCGCCCGTCCTTCACGCAGTGGGCTTCAGTGAGGAATTTCATAAAATCTCTGCCGTCTGGGATCAGGAATTGTGCGACTGCAGCGACAAACTCTTGGATAGTGAGGTGTGGGAATGTGTACACCACGCTCCGGGCAGAATCCTCTCTCTCCAAAAGCTCCATCAGGAACCCGGACAGGAACTGGGAAGGCTGCAGGTTGTACTCGATCAAATCTCCATCTGTAAACACTATCTTCCTCTGGGACACTCCTCTGAAGGCCATCTGACCAACCCTGAGTAACACATCACGGGGGTTCTCAATCTCACGGCCGTGGTTTTTCAGGATGTTGTGAATATAGTAGGAGTACAGTTGGGTGATGGTCTTGGGAACTCGCTGCGGTTCCCTGTCCCTTTGTGTGAAGAAGGGGCCCAGTGCCAGAGCGAGGATCCAGCAGTAGGAGGGGTTGTAGCTCAAGGTGTACAGGATCTCGTTCTCCTTCACATGCTTGAACACAGCTTCCGCCACCGTCTGATCATCAAAATGCCTATTGAAATATTCTTTCTTTTCCTCACCATCAAATCCCAGGATTTCAGCCCGGACATTGATCTCCGCCTTTTCCAATAAATGTAACGCCGTGGGACGGGTGGTCACCAGCACTGAACACCCTGGGAGCAGCTTGCCCTGGATTAAACTGTACACAATGTCAGACACTTCACACCACCACTCGGGATCTGGGCACTGGTGCTTGGGTTCTGTATCTCTCCGACTGTCAGCAAAATCGATTCTGTGTTTGAGTTCATCCAAATCATCGAATATAAACAGCAATCCCTCTGGGTTCTTCCAGACCTCTCTGAGTAAATTCCCAAAGTAAGGATACTGATCCAGAATCAGTTCCCTCAGGTTTATTCTGCAGTTAATAGAGTTTAAATCCCGGAATTTGAAGCTGAAGACAAACTGGAATTGTTTGAATATTTTCCCCGTGGCCCAGTCATAAACAATCTTCTGTACCATTGTTGTTTTCCCGATCCCCGGGATTCCGGCCACTGCTGCCGAACTCCCAGATTTGGATTTACTCCGGCAGAAGCTGCTCTGGAATAACTGATCAGTCCGGATTTTTTCCAGCTCTCCACAGAGTTGTTTCTGTCTCCTCTCCTCGTGGTCTCTGCCTCTTGCCAGCAGCTCATGTTCCACCAGTCTCCGATCTCGAACAGTAGAAATGACCGTGAGCTCAGCGTATCGATCAACCAGCTGGAAAACCTTCACCTTCTCCCTCATCAGGATCGTGTTCACTCTCAGTGATTCAGTTTGTACCCGCAGAGTCTCCTTGTGTTTCTGTTGAACATCTTCCATGGGTACAGACAGTGGACAAAGTGTTAGATGCCTCAACTCAGAACTCAGTATTTAAGCACACAAGAGTTAGCTCAAAGCTATTGCATTAATTGGATTAATCAATGGATGTTTGTACAGTAAAGTAAATTCCATTTACAGATCCCTGACTGGACAGAGAGGCCTGGTCCAGATAAACACCAGATCATCACATTTTCACAATTAACTGTGCTGTGAAGGTGAGTATTTCCCTGGTAGTTTACTGACCCCCAACTGTCCCGTACTGGACAACCTTCAACTGCTGTTCCAGCTGTCATTTATTCCTGTGGAAGAAACTTTCAATCCCCACTGTTGATGTGCCGAGTGTGTGTGTGTGTCTCACATTGTGTCAGGACCCTGTCAGAAGTGTGTGGGGTCTCACAGAGTCGGGACCCTGTCACGGGTGTGTGGGGTCTGACAGTGTGTCGGGACCCTGTCAAGGGTGTGTGAGGTCTCACAGTGTGTCAGGAACCAGTAAGGGATATGTGGGGTCTCACAGTGATTCAGGACCCTGTAAGCGGGTGTGTGGGGCCTCACAATGGGTCAGGGCCCTGCCAGGGGTGTGTGGGGTATCATAGTGTGTCAGGACCCTTTCAGGGACGTGTGGGATCTCACACTGTTTCAGGACCCTGTCAGGAATGTGTGGGATCTCTCAGTCTGTCAGGACCCTTTCCGGGACGAGTGGGATCTCACAGTGTATCGAGGACCCTGCCGGGGTGTGTGGGGTCCAACAGTGTGTCAGGACCCTGTCAGGGGTGTGTGGTGTCTCACAGTGAGTCAGGTTTCTGTCAGGGCTGTGTGGTGTTTCACAGTGTGTCAGGACCCTGTCAGGGGTGTGTGGTGTCTCACAGTGAGTCAGAATCCTGTCAGGGGTGTTTGGGGTTTGACATTGTGACAGGATCCTGTCAGGGGAGTGTGTGGTCTCACAGTGTGTCAGAACCCTGTCAGCGGTGTGTGGGGTCTCACAGTGTGTCAGGACATTGTCATGGTTGTCTGGGTTTTTTTAGTGGGTCAGGAGCCTGTCAGGGCTGTGTGTGGTCTCACAGATTGTCAGGACCTTGTCAGGTGTGTTTGGTGTCTCACAATGTGTCAGGACCCTGTCAAGAGTGTGTGGGGTCTTACAGTGTGTCAAGACACTCCCAGGAGTGTTTGAGGTCTCACAGTGCGTCCGGATCCTGTCAGAGATGTGTGGGATCTCACAGTGTGTCGGGTCCGTCTCAGGGGTGTGTGGGGTCTCACATGTGACAGGATCTTCTCAGGGGTGTGTGTGGTCTCACAGTGTGTGAGGACCCTGTCAGATGTGTGTGGGGGTTTCACAGTGTGTCAGGGCCCTGCCAGGGTTGTGTGGATTCTCACAGTGTATCAGGACCCAATCCGGGGCTGTATGGGGGTCTCACAGTATGTTTGGGCCCTGCCAGGGGTGCATGGGGTCCAAAGGTGTGTCAGGACGCAGTCAGTGGTGTGTGGAGTCTCACAGTGTGTCAGGACCCTGTCATGGTTGTCTGGGGTCTCACAGTGCGTCAGGGCCCTGTCAGGGATGTGTGGTGTCTCACAGTGTGTCAGGACGCTGTCAGGGGAGTGTAGGGTCTCTCAGTTTGTCAGGAACCTGTCAGGGGTTTGTGGGGTCTCTCAGTGTGTCAGGACCCTCTCAGGTGTGTGTGGGGTCTCACAGTGTGATAGGATCTTGTCAGGGGTGTGTGTGGTGTCTAACTGTGTGTCAGCACATTGTCATGATTGTCTGGGGTTTTACAGTATGTCAGGAGCCTGTCAGGGGGATGTGGTGTCTCAGGGTGTGTCAGGACCTTGTTAGGGGTGTTTGGGGTTTCACAGTGTGTCAAGATCTGGGCGATCTGGAAGACCGTGTAAGGAATCTGGAGCAGCAGCTGGATGACCTTCAACTCATAAGGGAGAATGAGGCAGTCATAGATGAGAGCTACAGGGAAATAGTCACACCTAGGCTGTCGGAAGCAGGTTGTTGGATGACAGTCAGAGGGGGGAAAACGAAGGTGAGCAGACAGGTAGTGCAGAGCACCTCTGTACCCATTCCCCTGAATAATAACTTCACTGTCCTGGATACTGTTGGTGGGGACGACTGACCAGGTGTGAGCCACTGTGGCAGGGCCTCCGGCACTGAGTCTGACCCTGTGGTGCAGAAGGGTGGGACGGAGAAGAGGAGAGCTGTCATCATTAGAGACTCTATAGTCAGGGGAGTAGACTGGAGATTTTGTGGACATGTGAAGGACACCCGCATAGTTTGTTGCCTCCCGGGTGCCAGGGTCCGGGATGTCTCTGACCGGGTGCACGACATCCTGGTATGAGAGGGAAAGCAACCAGAAGTGGTGATACATGTTGGGACCAACGACATAGGCAGGAAGAGGGATGAGGTCCTGAAGTGTGAGTTTCGGGAACTAGGCAGAAGGCTGAAGAACAGGATGTCATGGGTGGCGTTCTTAGGATTGCTGCCAGTGCTATGTGACAGTGATGGTAAGAATTGGAGGAGATGGCAGTTGAATGTGTGCTGAGGAGTTGGTGCAGGGAACAGGGTTTTAGATTTTTGGATCATTGGGATCTCTTCTGGGGAAGGTGGGACCTGTACAGATTGGATGGTTTTCACCTGAACTCGAAGGGGAGCAATATCCTTGCAGGTAGGTTTGCTAGCATGGTTCGGGAGGGTTTAAATTAATTTGCGAGGTGGATGGGACCCGGAGCGATTGACCAGTGAAAGAAGTGCATGAAGTAAAGCCAGATCTAACATAAAGAGAGGCTTTGAGGAAAGAGAAGCAGAATAAACGGTGTAAAGGTAGTAAGGTAGAAGGGCTAATTTGCGTGCACCTCAATGCAAGAAGCATCAGGAACAAAGGTGATGAACTGAGAGCTTGGATACATACATGGAATTATGATGTAGTGGCCATTACAGAGACTTGGCTGGCACCAGGGCAGGAATGGATTCTCAATATTCCTGGCTTTCAGTGCTTTAAAAGGGATAGGGTGGGGGAAGGGGAGGAGAGATGGCATTACTGGTCAGGGATACTATTACAGCTACAGAAAGGGTGGGTAATGTAGCAGGATCCTCTTTTGAGTCAGTATGGGTTGAAGTCAGGAACAGGAAGGGAGCGGTTACTCTATGGGGGTATTCTCTCGGCCCTCTGGTAGCAGCAGAGATACAGAGGAGCAGATTGGGAGGCAGATTTTGAAAAGGTGCAAAAATAACAGGGTTGTTATCATGGATGACTTGAACTTCCCTAATATTGATTGGCACCTGATTAGTTCCAAGGATCTAGATGGGGCAGAGGTTGCTAAGTGTGTCTAGGAAGTTTCCTGTCTCAGTATGTTGACAGGCCGACTAGGAGGAATGCCATACGAGATCAAGTACGAGGTAATGAACCGGGTCAGGTCACAGATTTCTCAGTGGGTGAGCATCTGGGGATCAGTGACCACCGCTCCCTGGCCTTTAGCATTATCATGGAAAAGGATAGAATCAGAGAGGAGAGGAAAACTTTCAATTGGGGAAGGGCAAATTATGAGGCTATAAGGCTAGAACTTGCGGGTGTGAATTGGGATGATGCTTTTGCAGGGAAATGTACTATGGACATGTGGTCCATGTTTAGGGATCTCTTGCAGGATGTTAGGGATAAATTTGTCCCGGTGAGGAAAACAAAGAATGGTAGGGTGAAGGAACCATGGGTGACAAGTGAGGTGGAAAATCTAGTCAGGTGGAAGAAAGCAGCATACATTAGGTTTAGGAAGCAAGGATCAGATGGGCCTATGGAGGTATTTAGGGTAGCAAGAAAGGAGCTTAAGGGGCTGAGAAGAGCAAGAAGGGGGCATGAGAAGGTCTTGGCGAGTAGAGTAAAGGAAAACCCCAAGACATTCTTCAATTATGTGAAGAAAAAAAGGATGACAGGAGTTAATGTGGGTTCATTTTAGATAAAGGTGAGAAGATGTGCTTGGAGGCTGTGGAAGTGAGCGAGGTCCTCAGTGAATACTCCTCTTTGGTATTTACCAATGAGAGGGAACTTGATGATGGTGAGGACAATATGAGTGAGGTTGATGTTCTGGAGCGTGTTGATATTAAGGGAGAGGAGGAGTTGGAGTTGTTAAAATATATTAGAACGGGTAAGTCCCCGGGGCCAGAAAGAATATTCCGCAGTCTTCTCCATTAGTTGAGGGAAGAGATTGCTGAGCCTCTGGCTAGGATCTTTCTGTCCTCGTTGTCCATTGGAGGGAGGTGAATATTGTCGCTTTGTTCAAAAAAGGTAGTAGGGATAGTCCGGGTAATTACAGACCAGTGAGCCTTACATCTGTGGTGGGAAAGCTGTTGGAAAAGATTCTTAGAGATAGGATCTGTGGGCATTTAGGGAATCATGGTCTGATCAGGGACATCAGCATGGCTTTGTGAAGGGAAGATCGTGTCTTGCAAGCCTGATAGAGTTCTTTGAGGAGGTGACCAGGCATATAGATGAGGGTAGTGCAGTGGATGTGGTCTACATGGATTTTAGCAAGGCATTTGACAAGGTCCCGCACAAGAAACTCATCCAGAAAGTCATGAGGCATGGGATCAGTGGAACCTCTGCTGTTTGGATAAAAAAAAATGGCTTATAGGAAGTGTGACGAAAAACCAAGTTATCAAAAGATTGATGCTAATGAGAGGGATAAGTGAGTCAATGGAGAAACATTCAAAATGTTAATGGGAGAGGAGAGAGAGAGATAACGGAAAGAGACACCAGTCCGAGTATTGACAGACCAATTGCTTTGAACCTGAACTGTTTGAAGTTTGATGGACAGGCAATACCCCAGCAGGGGGATAAAAAGAATAGGTTCGCTAAGGAAAGACAGACACCACGAGGTCACAAGATAACGAGACCCTGGAAAAGTGGTGTGCCCCCCACAAGTTGGTGGGAGTTTGGAGGTCTGGTCGCAGGACCGACCACAGACGCACAGAGTGAAAAAGTACGATCGGCGGGAACCTGGTGTGTGTGTCCGCCCTTGCCTGGGTGCCGGGTTCACCGCGGAATAACTGTTGTATCCGGAACGGAGGGGTCACAGTCGGTGACCACAGAAGACATAGAAGGGTTCGCCCGAAAGCTAGCTGCGAAGAACAAAGGTCTGTGTGAATCAGAATTTGTATTCTCTCTCTCTCTCTCTCTCTCCAACGGCACAACAGCGATTACTGCGAACTGTCCTAAGCTGAACTGAACTCTGCGTCACTTGAGACTGATCATTTCACCCCTAGACTGCGTTAGAGCTTGATTGATTCCTATCATCCTAGTCCTGTGTACATGTGTGTTTTATAATTGCTAACCCGTTGCATTTATATCCTTACAATTAGAGTACTGTGTTACTTATTTCTTTAATAAAACTTTCTTAGTTCCAGTAATCCAGACTCCAACTAAGTGGTCCATTTCTGCTGGTTTGGCTACCCAGTTACGGGGTACGTAACTGGGTAGCCATACATCCCTCAAGGTCGCTGCACAGGTTGATAGGATAGTTAAGAAGGCCTATGGGACGCTAGGCTTCATTAATAGGGGGATTGAGTTCAAGAGTAGAGACGTCATGTTGCAACTCTACAAATCTCTGGTGAGACCACACTGAGAGTATTGTGTTCAGTTCTGGTCACCTCATTATAGGAAGTATGTGGAAGCTATGGAGAGGGTGCGGAGGAGATTTATCAGGATGTTGCCTGGTTTGGAAAACAAGTTTTATGAGGCAAGGTTAGCAGAGCTGGGACTTTTCTCTTTGGAGCGTAGAAGGATGAGAGGGGACTTGATAGAGGTCTACAAGATTATGAGAGGCATAGATAGGGTGGATAGCCAGTACCTGTTTCCCAGGGCACGGATAGCAAACACCAGAGGGCATATGTACAAAGTTAAGGGAGGGAAGTTTAGGAGAGATATCAGGGGTAAGTTTTTTTTACACAGAGGGTTGTGGGTGCCTGGAATGACTAGCCAGGGATGGTGGGCGAAGGCGAAGGACCTGTACTGTGCTGTAGTATTCTAGTGTCTAGTGTCTAGGGTCATGTCGGAGGCAACTATGTTAGAGATGCTCCTAGTTATACATGAATGTGCAGGAAATGAAAGGTTATGTCAATAATATAAAAAAAGTGTACCAAAGGAAAGAGAAAAAAAAAGGGGAGAGGGTCTAATACCAGAGGGCATTTGCTTAAGGTGAGATGTGGTAAATTTACAGCAATTGTGGGTGTTGTTCTTTCATAGAGTTCTGGTACCTGGAATTTACTATCTGAGTCATGTCGAAGGCAACTATGTTATATATGCTCCTAGATATACATGAATTTACTGCAAATGCAAGGATATGGTCAATAATATAAGAAAGGATACCAAAGTATTTTTTTTTTACTTTCCTAGATATATTGTGACGAGAATACACATAAAATTAAGATGTTTGCTGGCCTGGGTTAGCATCAGTGACATCAGCAGTTGGTCTGCCACCTGCCCTCAGGGGAAGGAGAGATAAGGAACAATGGAGCAGCGTCTGGAGATGTGTAATGAAGGGACGTGGGAGAGAGAGAGCTGTCTGGAGCGGCTCCCCCCTTTGAACCCTGAACTGTTTGAAGTGATGGACAGGCGATACCCCAGCAGGGGGATAAAAAGGGACCGGTTTGCTAAGGCGGGACACACACGCCACCCGAGGTAACGAGACCCTGGAAGCGGTGCGCCTCTCACGAGTGGGTGAGAAGTATCAGACAACGGCCAGGGTGGAAAGGTACGATCAGCGGGAACCCGGTGTGTGTCCGCCCTTGCTTGGGTGCTGGGTTCACTGCAGAGGATCGACCGCATCTGGAGGAGGGGTCACAGTCGGTGACCTCAGGTGACATCACCAAGGACCCGCCCAAAAGCTGCTTGTGAGCCATCTCGCCGGTCTGTGACTGAAGCTGTGCTGAATGATCAGTTGTTCCTGTTCCCTCTCTCTCTCCCCCCCACGTTGTCCATCGCCATGGCAACGATTACTGCGAACTGAACTACTAAACTGGACTGAACTTTGAGTAACTTTTAAATTTGGTCATTTACCCCTAGACAACGATAGAGCTTGATTGATGCTGTTATCTTAATTCTGTGCACATGTGTGTTTATCATCGCTGAACTGTTGCATTTATTATCCTTTCGATTACTGTGTTGCTTGTTTCTTTAATAAAACTTTCTTAGTTCTAGTACTCCAGACTCCAACTGAGTGATCCATTTCTGCTGGTTTGGCAACCCAGTTACGGGGTACGTAACAATATAAAGAGTAAAAAAAAAAGAGAGAGGGTCGATATCGGACCGCTGGAAAATGATGTTGTAGCTGCAGTAACGGGTGAAAAGGAAATGCCAGACAAACTCTGTGCAAGTCACTAGCGGAATTACAAAAGTTAAAAAACATCAGCGAACATAATTGCGTGTAGTACGATTACAAAGGAAAAGGGGCTTGGAAGATGGAAGGTCTGAAGATAGAAAAGTCACCTGGACTGGGTCATACAGTGTATCAGGAGCCTGCCTGGGGTGTGTGGGGATTCCCAGAGCATTAGGACCTGGAGTGAAGGCTTCAGCAGAACCAACAGCTGGATTAATGGAAAAATAAAATGTAGAATATTCAGGCTGCAAAGAGAGATACTTTGAATTGTTACTTCAGTCCAGAGATCAGCGAATGACTAATGGCGAATTTTGATTCCCCTGTTTTGCCAAGTCACAGACTAACACTTGAGGTGTGGTTTGAACTGTGCATTTCATCACTCACCTATCAGTTGAGTGGGTAATTCAGATAACCCTTGGGCGATGTTCATGTATTCCTGTGGACCAGGACCTGTTTAAATATAAAAAGAATCCATGGAAACAGAGCTAAAATAATTTAAATAACTAAAATGTTTATTTCAATGTGCCTTTGTGTTCAGTGCATGTTTTTAACGTACCGAGTTCCTGTATTTCCCTCAGTATTCTGTCCAACTTCGGTAACTCAGTCCTCCACATCACAAAGGATTCCCACATCGCCCTCCGGGCCCGGGAGCCTTTACCCATCACCAAACTGAGGAAGAGTCTGGAACTCTCTGTCCGGTTTCCCTTCTCTGTCAGTTCGGTGACTTTCTAGAAAAGGAAAGTAATAAATTTACTGTGGAGCAGACAGACAGACATGGAGAATGTGCAGGAAAATATCTGTTCATGGTCCCAGTAGCTTCAGAATTGATGCAGTCACTGGTCTGCTGCCTGATCCTCTCTGGGTTCAGTCATTAACAGAGAAACAGTAACAGAGGGAAATTCTAAATCAATATTGTTTAAGAATAAGGATTTACTGACACCCTGCAGTATATTCAACGTGATTAATTTACTTATCCATCAATGTGCAACATTACATCAAAAAGATGTGACAACAAGAACGGAAGAGGGGAGAGCGAGGGAGCAAAAAATGGATGGTGGGCATCACTGAATCGTGGCTGAAAAATCATATTTGGGTGCTCACATCCAAGGATAAATATTTAATAGAAAGGAGAGGCAGATGGGTGAAAGGGTTGGGTTGACTCTGTTGTCATAAAAAAATGAAAAGTCCTTCTAAAGAAGTGATAGCAGATTGGACGGTGTAGCTGTTAAGATACTGTGTAGGAAAAAAGTGACCCTGATGGAACAGTAACCAGGTTGTGGGATACAAATTCCAGTCGGAGAGAGGAGAGGCATGTGAAGAGGTCAATGTTAAAATAGTCATGGAGAATTTCAATATGCAGGTAGCTTTGGAAAATCAGGTCAGTGCTGAATCCCAAGTGAGGGAATTTATAGAATGCCTATGCGATGGCTTTTGAGAGATGCCTGTGGGTGAGCACGCTGTAGGAAAGGCGGATCTGGATTCGGTGTTGTGTATTGCAGCAGATTTGCTTGGGGAGATTAAGGTAAATAAACCTTTAAGAGGCAGTGATCATAAAATAGCAGAACTCACACTGCAGTTTCAGAGGGAGAAGGTAAAAAATAGATGTATGCGTATTACACTGGAATAAATGAATTACAGAGGAATGAGAGAGGAGCTGGGCAAAAATAAATTGGAAGAGGACACCAGCAGAGGTAACAGCAAAGCAGGAATAGATGAAGATTCTGGGAGCGATTCAGAAGGCGCAGGTAGAGATAGATAATCCCAAATATGAAAAATTATTCCAAAGGGAGGATGATCAACAATCTCTATACATAGAATATAGCAAAATATAGTGCAAAGCTGGAGGACTGGGAAGCTTTTACTAACCAGCAGAAAGCAACTAAAAGCCGTAAGTAGAGAGAATATGAAATAAGAAGGTCAGCTAGCTAATAAGGTAAAATAGCTTACCAAAATGCTCGTCTGATATATATGCCCTTTCAGGACAACCTATTGATTTTTGGTGTCATGTGATAGCAGCTTTGTGCGTGGTCATTCATGTCTAACCAATCTTAATGTTTTGCCATGTCGTTACCGGGAAAGTTGAGGAATGGAAGGAAGTGGGTGTTGTCTCTATGGACTTTAGCACGACAATTGACAAGGTACCGCATAGGAGGGTGGTCAAGAAAGTTTAGTTGCTCAGCAGTCAAGGTAAACTGGTAAATTGGATGAGACACTGGCGTTTTGGAAGAAGACAGAGAGTGGTTATAGACTGTTGAATCTCTGACTGGGAGTTTGTAACATGTGCTGTGCCACAGGGATCGGTGCTGGATCCGATGTTGTTTGTCATCTATATCGATGATCTGGATGAAAATGTGGTTAACTGGATCAGCGAATTTGCGGATGACACCAAGAGTGGAGAGTGAGGAAGAGTACCAAACCTTGCAGTGGTGTCTAATCCAGCTGAGAAATGGCTTGAAAATGGCGGATGCAATTTAATGCAGAAAAGTGCGAAGTGTTGCACTTTGGAAGGACCAAGCAGGGTCAGTCTTATACAGTGACCGGTACGGCACTGAGGAGTGCGGTAGAGCGAAGTGATCTGGGAATACAGGTCCATAATCATTAAAAGTGGCAGCAAAGGTTGATAGATCAGAAAAAAAGTGTTTGTCACACTAGCCTTCATAAATGAAAATATTGAGTACAGGAGGTGAGATATGATGTTGAACGTGTATAAAATGTTCGTGAGGCCTAGTTTTCAGTTTTGTGTGCAGATCCAATCACCTACTTAGAGGACAAATGTAAAGAAGTTTGGTAGAGTACTGAGAAAATTTACAAGGATGTTGCCGGGACTGGAGACCTGAGGTATAAGGGAAGACTGAACAGGTTAGGACTTCATGCCTTGGAATGCAGAAGATTAAAGGGCGATTTGATAGAGTTACACAAAATTATGAGGTCTATAGATAGGGTAAATGAGGGGAAACTCTTCACTCAGAGGGTGGTGAGAGTGTGGAACGAGCTAGCAGCGCAAGTGGTACAAGCGGTTAAGAGAAGTCTGGATAGATACATGAATGATAAGGGTATAGAGCGCCATGGCCCAGTGCGGGTTAGTGGGAATAGGCAGTTTCAGTAGTCTGGCATGGAATAGATTGGCCAAATGGCCTGTTTCTGTGCTGCACTTTTCTATGACTCTGACAAGTCAGCCACTCAATGTTCGGGAATTCAGATGGAGACCAGACCGGCTGTGGTTAGCAGGTTTCCCTCCCTCAAGTACCGCAGTGAAGCCAGTTGTCCCAATTTACAATCTGACAGTTCAATATTCACCCTGGATTAGTGAGCTGAGGTGAATTTGACCGACGGTCCCGATAAGACGCGAAATTAGTTTTAGACTGAATACCTGTTCAACAGTCCAGATATGAAGCCACTGCACGTATATCACACTGATAAATACAGCGGGTCTGAGAGGAAAAGGTGACGTTAAACCTGTAGTTCCCAGTGCTCCCCATCTTAACAGCTGAGACCAGATCTGCTGGAGACCATCAGAGATCAAAGTCTCCATTGTCATGTGGAACTCCTAGAACGTGCAGATGAATACTGATCACTATTCCCTCTGATACCAGCAGTTCGGTGACAATACACTAAATTCACTCACCTCATTTTCTGCTCTACTGAAATGTCCCTCCTTTGTCAACATCCAGCCGAGTCTTTCAACCTTTTCTTCAATCGCTTGTTTGAGTCTGTCCCTGTAGAACTTTGTCAACTGGTACAGTCGATATTCACCCCCCTCTGCCAGGAGGTCGGAGATTGTAAACTCTGACTCTGCGAATATAAAAAGTGAATGTAGTCACAAACTGAAATATCACTTGTCTCCACCGCTCTCACCCAACCCAACAAACCAGTCATGTCTTGAACCTCAGTGTTCACCTGCCTTCAGCTGGAAACATGGATTTTGCCCTAATCTCCGAGACTGGCCTTAAAACTGATCCATCAATGCGCTGGACATGACATTACCAGAAGGATCACATTCACTAGAATCCTGTCTCTCTCACCGTCCCACCCACTCACCTATTTTAGTTTAAGATGGGCAATAAATGTTGGGACTGTCCACGATAGTTGCTTGCCGGAGATTCTCTTTCCATCCTGGCGAATACATTTCCATTAAATCATATCGCAGAAATACTTCCTTATCCGAATAGCTGCATTTCCTCCGATACACATACTGGAAATCATCAGAGCAGGTGGTACATTTCCTGTAGTGGGGTTAACGGGTGCCCCACTACACCACATGTACCACAGCTACACATTTCCCCTTTCTGACCAACCCTCCAACAAGGAATCACATTTACCCGCTTCCTGCCTCATTCTGTGAACACGTCACCCTCATATTTCACTCACCTGCTCCTTGTTGGGGACTTGACAATTCCGTGTTTAATGAGCTTCCGAGCTGACAGACAGTCGCCTCACTTGTACCGGTTCCAGGGTCCTGATCAGTGTCTCTGACGTCACTGTCTCTGGGCTGACAGACAGTCGCCTCACTTGTACCGGTTCCAGGGTCCTGATCAGTGTCTCTGACGTCACTGTCTCTGGGCTGACAGACAGTCGCCTCACTTGTACCGGTTCCAGGGTCCTCATCAGTGTCTGTGACGTCACTGTCTCTGGGCTGACAGACAGTCGCCTCACTTGTACCGGTTCCAGGGTCCTGATCAGTGTCTGTGACGTCACTGTCTCTGGGCTGACAGACAGTCGCCTCACTTGTACCGGTTCCAGGGTCCTGATCAGTGTCTCTGACGTCACTGTCTCTGGGCTGACAGACAGTCGCCTCACTTGTACCGGTTCCAGGGTCCTGATCAGTGTCTCTGACGTCACTGTCTCTGGGCTGACAGACAGTCGCCTCACTTGTACCGGTTCCAGGGTCCTGCTCAGTGTCTCTGACGTCACTGTCTCTGGGCTGACAGACAGTCGCCTCACTTCTACCGGTTCCAGGGTCCTGCTCAGTGTCTCTGACGTCACTGTCTCTGGGCTGACAGACCGTCGCCTCACTTGTACCGGTTCCAGGGTCCTGATCAGTGTCTCTGACGTCACTGTCTCTGGGCTGACAGACAGTCGCCTCACTTGTACCGGTTCCAGGGTCCTGATCAGTGTCTCTGACGTCACTGTCTCTGGGCTGACAGACCGTCGCCTCACTTGTACCGGTTCCAGGGTCCTGATCAGTGTCTCTGACGTCACTGTCTCTGGGCTGACAGACAGTCGCCTCACTTGTACCGGTTCCAGGGTCCTGATCAGTGTCTCTGACGTCACTGTCTCTGGGCTGACAGACAGTCGCCTCACTTGTACCGGTTCCAGGGTCCTGATCAGTGTCTCTGACGTCACTGTCTCTGGGCTGACAGACAGTCGCCTCACTTGTACCGGTTCCAGGGTCCTGATCAGTGTCTCTGACGTCACTGTCTCTGGGCTGACAGACAGTCGCCTCACTTGCGCTGGTTCCAGGGTCCTGATCAGTGTCTCTGACGTCACTGTCTCTGGGCTGACAGACAGTCGCCTCATTTGTGCCGGTTCCAGGGTCCTGCTCAGTGTCTCTGACGTCACTGTCTCTGGGCTGACAGACAGTCGCCTCATTTGTGCCGGTTCCAGGGTCCTGATTAGTGTCTCTGACGTCACTGTCTCTGGGCTGACAGACAGTCGCCTCACTTGTACCGGTTCCAGGGTCCTGCTCAGTGTCTCTGACGTCACTGTCTCTGGGCTGACAGACTGTCGCCTCACTTGTGCTGGTCACAGGGTCCTGCTCAGTGTCTCTGACGTCACTGTCTCTGGGCTGAATTTGCTCCACTTCCGCTGCGGCCGGACCGCATTCCATTGGGACATTGCTCTCAATCTGACCCTGCTTTGGTACCTTGCTTCCCGGGTCCCGATCATCTTCCCTGGATGAGTTGCCTGGTAAAAACCTCTTGAGAATTTTCTGTACCCGATTTAGTTTCCCACCTGAAGTAAATGAGGAATAACAGGTTTAGAGTGATTTACACTCAAACAAGGATTCACAATGGGTGTCTGCAATGGAGCAGAGACTCTGGCTGACCAGTTTTGGAGTGGGACTGTCCTGGTGAATGTGAACCACACTTCCTGCTAGGTGACCATCACGATAAGCCGGTGTCTGGACACATCCACTCCCAGAAAATGAACTGGATAGACACAGTAATACTGATATCTGACTACGCATTAGTTGAACACACTGATAACCAGCGGTTATTAATGGAATGGCATCAGGTGATACCGGGAATTATCACTGGGATTATCTTTCATAAACATAAATCTCCCTGGGTTACAAACTGTCCAGTCACCTGTGTCACTCACAGACAAGCCACTGGATTACTCATGGTCCGATCCTCTAGATCACACCTTCTCCGTTTGCTTTGTCACACATTGCCTTGTCCCCTGGGTCACAGACTGACCATTGCCTTGATGCCTGGTCCCCTAGGTCCCATCCCGTCACCTGGAGGATGATCGTCATGTAACAACTATACAAGTCATTGGCAAAGGGAGCGTCTTGGCGTGCAGTTCTCGTAGCTAAACTTAAAGTCTCACCGAGGAAGCTTTGCGTTCACTTTCAGTTGCTAATCTATAGGTTGGATGTGATTCAGCTGGAAAGAGTGTCGAGGAGATTGACAAGTACGTTACTGGATGGAGCTGTTTGGTTTTTGTGTGATATGTTTCGGCTGGACAGTTTGCCCTGGATCAGGGGAGCTTGAAGGGTGACCTTACACACGGACATAAAGTAATCAGGGGTGCAGATAGGGTAGATAGTCATAATATTTTTCCCAGGTTAGGGGAGTCTGAGACTCGAGGGCAGAAATTTAAAAGGGACTGAAGGGGCATTTTTTCACGTGGCGGGTGATGAGTATAAATTGCATGCAGTCAGAGGAGGCCACAAACACAAATAAAAGGATTCATTTCCAGGCTGTAATCTCTGTTTTATTCCACCTGGAATCACAGAGTTGAGCTCAATCACAATGCCCACCGGAGACAGAGACAGTTGGTCACTGGTTATACCGGGTCTCCCATCAGAGGCACTGGGAATTTAAATTCAGGTAGCAGATCATCTCAAGAGGGAAATATTGAGAATTCACGTTCACCATTTGGCCACAGACCGGCATGTGATGTGAAATTTGTTAACTTAGCAGCAGCTGTTCAATGCAATACATAAGCTAGCAGTGAAAAATAATAATGAATAAAATCAATAATAATAATAATAATAATAATAATAATAATAATAATAAATAAACAAGTAAACCAGTTACGGTTATTGATTTTTTTAAACGTGCAAAAGCAGAAAGATTGTATATTAAACAAAACTAAGGTAGTGTCCAAAGATTTAATGTCCATTTAGGAATCGGATGGTAGAGGGGAAGAAGCTGTTCCTGAATCGCTGAGTGTGTGTCTTCAGGCTTCTGTACCTGCTTTCTGATGGTAACAGTGGGAAAATGGCATGCCCTGGGTGCTGGAGGTCCTTCATAATGGTCGATGCCTTTCTAAGACACTGCTCCCTGAAGATGTCCTGGGTACTTTGTAGGCTCGTACCCAAGATGGAGCTGACCAGATTTACAACTTCCTGCAGCTTCTTTTGGTCCTGCGCAGTAGCCCCTCCATACCAGATACTGATGCACCAAAGCAGACCACAAGTTTATCTCAAATGAAGTTTCTCCTGATCCTCAGCCATTTCCAAGGCTGGCAATGTTCTCAGCTCAGTTACAGAAAACAGAGTTCGGAAAATTCCCCTCATCTACTTTCCGCATCGAGGGGGGAGTTGATAGCTGCCCTGCCAAAACCTGAAATGTTGTATTATCACACAATCCCTGAAATCCCGGAAATTCTCTTATCACCTGTTTCTGAATTTTATAAATAAAAGTTGGAGATGTCTTTCACCCCTAAACAGGCCGATGTGCAACAAACCCTGAGCCTGGACTTTTACGTAACAAACAACACCGCTGTCACATTCCTGTTTGTGTTTCACTCTCAACCTGCTGATTCAGGGTCTCCGGCTCCTTTCACTCAGGTGAAGCTTTGCCTGGTGAGCAGAGTCATTCGACCATTACTGGTGTCAGGTCCCCGCACTGGGACTGTTGGACTGATCGATTACACAAAGCCGCTTTACCAGTGGGATCAATGACACCTTTCTCTGCCCTGTTAGCGCCTGTGTAAGTTTCTTCATCTGAACTATTAACCATATAGCCATATAACAATTACAGCACGGAAACAGGCCATCTCGGCCCTTCTAGTCCATGCCGAACTCTTACTCTCATCTAGTCCCACCAACCTGCACTCAGCCCATAACCCTCCATTCCTTTCCTGTCCATATATCTATCCAATTTATTTTAAACGACAACACCGAACCTGCCTCAACCACTTCTGCTGGAAGCTCGTTCCACACAGCTACCACTCTCTGAGTAAAGAAGTTCCCCCACATGTTACCCCTAAACTTCTACCCTTAACTCTCAACTCATGTCGTCTTGTTTGAATCTCTCCCACACTCAATGGAAAAAGCCTATCCACATCAACTCTATCTATCCCCCTCAGAATTGTAAACACCTCTATCAAGTCCCCCCTCAACCTTCTATGCTCCAAAGACTAAAGACCTAACTTGTTCAACCTTTCTCTGTAACTTAGGAGATGAAACCCAGGTGACATTTTAGTAAATCTCCTCTATACTCTCTGAACTTTATTGACATCTTTCCTATAATTCGGTGACCAGAACTGTGCACGATACTCCGACTTTGGCCTTACCAATGCCTTATACATTTTCAACGTTACATCCAAACTCCTATACTCAATGCTCTGATTAATAAAGGCCAGCATACCAAAAGCCTTCTTCACCACCCTATCCACATGAGATTCCACCTTCAGGGAACTATGCACTATTATTCCTAGATCACTCTGTTCTACTGTATTCTTCAATGCCCTACCATTTACCATGTATGTCCTATTTTGATTAGTCCTACCAAAATGTAGCACCTCATATTTTTCAGGATTAAACTCCATCTGCCATCTTTCAGCCCAGTCTTATAACTGGCCTAAGTCTTACGGCAAGCTTTGAAAATCTACTTCATTATCCACAATGCCAACTGCCTTAGTATCATCTGCATACTTACTAATCCAATTTACCACCCCATCATCTAGACCATTAATATATATGACAAACAACACTTGACCCAATACTAATCCCTGAGACACACCGCTACACACCGTCCTCCAATCTGACACACAGTTATCCACCAGTACTCTCTGGCATCTCCCATCCAGCCACTGCTGAATCCATTTTACTATTTCGATATTAATGCCTAACGATTGAACCTTCGATGTGCACCAACAGGGCAGAAGTTTAATTATAAAGATCCCAGTGAACGTACCTGTAGCCATTCTGATTCTGACTGATGATTGTTGATTGTCGTCGTCTTGTTTACACTTTGGTCACAGTGCAGGACAGCTCCATCTGCTGGTGATGACCTGAATTACATACAACAAGCAGACAGTGAATCAGAGAGAGTACGATTCTTTGCAAAATGTGACAGTATCGCCACCCTGTGTATCAGAGCAGCAGTTTGCTTAGGGAACAAACATTCCCTGTTAACATCAACTCCCACACCATGTCTGTATGTCTGTCCAGTGATATCTGGTGAATCCTACTGATAGAGTCACAGAGAAACAGAGCACAGACACAGACCGTTCAGCACAATGAGACAATGCTGACCACAGTGCCCACAGAGATGGTCCCAATTTTCTGTGTTTGGTCCATTTCCCTCCTGGCCTCTTCACTCCATCTACACATCCCAACTGCTATCGTCACAATCACTGTCTATCTCATTGGTAACTCTGAAGCAAAGCATTCATTAAACACCTCGCATATCACCGCATCCTCCAGGCACATTTCCTCCTTTGCTCCTGTGTAGTCCTGCACTCAATCTATTCATCCTCCTCTTCTTTTCCCACATGTAGAACGCCTTGGGCTTTCCTTCGTCCTACTTCTCAAGGACTTCTCAAGTTCCCTTCAACCTCTAAGCCACTTCTTAAGCTCCTTCCAGGCTACCTTATAATTCTCTGGAGCCTTGGTTGGATGTTGCTTCCTAAACCTAAATAATGCTTCCTTTTCCCTCTTGCTTAAATGTTCTCATCTCTTGTGACCTCAGTTTGTTTATATAAACATTGTTTCACTGTGGGTGGAACAAATCTACCCCGAACTGCATATAAGTGTTCCTGAATCAACCTTCACATTTCCATTGTGTGTTTCCCCTTGAAAATGTTTTCCCAATTCACACTCCAAATTTGCTCCGAATACCATTGCAACTATCCATCCACTAATTAAATACTGTCTCGTAGGGTCTGCTACTATCCTTGTCCATGACCATGATAAAAGTTGGGGTGTTGTGGTCACTATCTCAAAAGGGCCACCCATCGTGACATCTGTCATCTGACCAGCATCATCGCCTCATACTAGATGCAGTATGGCAACTCCTCCAGTTAGCCCATCCACATACTGTGTCAAGAATCCTTCCTGGACACACAACACATTCTGCCTCATTGACAACATTTTGGAGCGAGGAGGTGGAATCAAAATCAGGAAAGTTGAGGTCAACAGTGATAACAACCTTGTTGCTTTTGCACCTTTCCCAATGCTGCCAAGTTATCTGCTCTCATTATCCCTGTGGCTCTGGGGGAGGCCTATAGAATACTCCCAGAGTGATAGCCCCCTTCCCGTTTCTGACTTTCACTCACATTGATGTCCTCTGTGTATGTCGCTGTGATACCATCCCTAATTAGTACAGAGAATTCTCCCCCGTTCACCCCCCACCCCCATATGTATATGAAACAACTAAAACCTGGAGCATCAAACACCAATCCTGCCCTTGTAACAGTCAGGTCTGTGTAATGGTGATAACATGCCATCCATTGCTTGGATTTCCAGAAACTGCAGATTTTCTCTTTTTTTTTGATAGGTCATCGTTCAGTCATGGTATAAGATACAAGTCGTAATACATAGTAGAATTAGGTAATACGGTCATTCTAGTCTGCTCCATAATCAATCATGAAGGAATATTTTTCCAACACTGTATTGTTGCTTCCCTACTATAATACTCAACCCATTTAGCAATCCAGAACATGAATATACCCAACAATAGCCTCCACCACCCTCTGTGGCATCAAATTCCACAGATGAACCAACATTTGGCTGAAGTAATTTCTCTCACCTCAGTTTTAAAGTGAAGCTTCTTTATTCTGAGGAAGCACTCTCAGATCCCAGACTCTCCATCTAATCAAGACACCCTCTCCATTCCCACTGCATCCAGACTTGCTGTTATTCAGTTGGTGTAAATAATCACCCCTGCCCTAACTTCCCTCCCCACCAAACCCCAACCACCATCCCTCTGAACCCCACTGAACACAGGCCCAGGGCCAACAAATGCTCCACATGCATAATGCTTATTCCTTAGATTATTCTTGTTAACCTTGTTATCAACAACTGTACTGAATACATTTCCGGGGAAAACAGGGCAATTGGTACCAGGATAATGTACTGGGAAAAACTGTGCCTTCTTTACTCTTCTGTCAACTCTCACAAAATGTTCCAGGGTGAATGTAATAAAAAGAAACTGGAATCACTAGAAACGGTCAGCAGGTAAGGAACAGCTGTGGGGAGAGGAAAAAAGTTAGCAATTCATTTTCCTAACCTTTCGTCAGAATGGATTCAAACATCATCCAGTTTTTAGTGGAAAGTCTTGGGTTGTTCTCCATGGAGTGGTAGGGACTGAGGGAAGATCAGATAGAGGTTTATAAGATTATGAAAGACATAGATAGAGTAGACGGGGAGACTCTTTTCGCTGCTTAGAAATGTCTAATACCAGAGGACATGCAATGAAGGTGTGAGGGAGTAGATGCAAAGGAAATGTGAGGGTTAAGTTGTTCTACTCAGAGAGGTGTGGATGCCCGGAATCCGCTGTCTGTTATGGTGGTGGAAGCAAATACATTCGAGGCTTTTAACAAATGTTTAGATAGGCACATGGGTGTGAGGAAGATTGAGAGGATATGGACATTGTGTAGGTAGGTGTCATTATTTTTTTTGGGGTGGGGTTGATTTACTTTTTATCTGGTTTGGCACACCATTGCGGCCAAAGGGCCTGTTCCTGTGATGTACTGGTCCATGTTCTGTTCTATCTTCAGCATCTTGAGTTTCTGTTTGACTCCCACTGGCAGACAGACAGGTGACAGTGAGGGGGAATTTCCAAATGTGAATTGAATTCTGAAACCCCGGTCTATTTCTACTGGGGCAAACACAAAACAGCGTATTTAATCACAGCCTCTCCTTGTGAGGGATGGAATGGGAACTCATTCTCTGCTTTGCTTCAGAACTTCAGAACCAAACATCTGAGCACAGAACAGAAATACTCGCTCAGCATCTCATAAACCCGGACAACCTGATCCCCTGATTCATTTTATCTGGGTGAAAACATGTGTGATATCCCGGGACCCAACCTCAGAGGTTCACAGCCCACACCGAGAGCCTCGCACATCTTTCCCAAATCTCACACTGAGAGATTCACGCTACCAATATCCAGCCCCCGGAGACGTCTGCTTCATTGCGGAAGGAGGAACATCCAGCCGCATCTGTAAAAGCACCAACGTAGACCGAAGCCGAAACACTGCCAGTTCCATATTCCTGGAGCCCCCATCTCAAGATTGTATCTTAAGCACCAGCTCTCCTAGAGCTCTTTGCTGCCGGTAATATACGGCAGTGTCTCAGCTAATTCCAGTTCAAAAACTTACACTCCCACACCAACCCATGACAGAACTGGAGCCTGATGATCCTTTGTCTAAACGGGGATCAGACGGGAAACATGGGCATTGGGTCACAAAGAGGGTGCTGATACATTTCAACTTGTCTCCACAGTCACACTGAACACATTTGTTCATTATTTTATTGTTGAGTGCAGTGTAGCCCAGCTCAATTAACCCGCACTTTCCCCGTCGTGTAACAGGAACAAAATGTTTTAAATATAAAATTGAAAACATAGCACTGGTAACTCAGTACAGGAGATTTTTATGTTCTTTTAATGCACGAAACACTGACTGACTGCAAGATGTTTAACACACTGAACAGAATTGCATAAATGCAATCCCTACAATCATTAGCTGTTTCTTCATTCCAGCACAGACATCATCCATCCCGCACAGTAATTGCTCAAAGCATCCTCGTATCAACACCGGCTGCTGAGGCCACTGTCTCTCCGCTGAGAGTCAGTAACCAGAGAGCAATAAAAATGTTCAACTCTCCTTGCAGCTCTGGTGAGCTGTTGCCCTGGCGACGGAGGAAGTGGCTTGCAAAGATAACCAAAAAGGGAAATAACACGGTCAATGTGACATGCTCTGTGTTTCATTATGACAAAGATGAACTGAACATTCAGCCATTTTGAAATGGTGATACTAAAATTCCAGTGGTTGTTTTTACCCTTTCGAGGTGCATTCAGTAAATGTGACGGTAGTCCCAGCTCTGCAGAACTGTCAGCAGTGCAGACGCTGATCCAAAATAAAAACACATTGTTGGGTGCGACCTGTCTGAAACAAATGTCGATTATGTGTAAAAGTTTCAACTGAGATTCACAGAGCCCTTAGAGCACAGACACAGGACTGTTAACCCATCCAGTCCGTGCCCTGCTCGGTCTGGTCCCATCCCCCTGCACCCAGACCATAGCCCTCTATATCTCCCTCATCCATGTACCTACCCAAACATCTCTCAGATCCTACAACTGAACCTTCATCTCTTACTTCTGCTGGGAGCTGGTTCTGCATTCGCACCACCCTCAGAGTGAAGTAGTTCCCCCTCAGATTCCCCTTAAATGTGTCACTTTTTCCCCTAAATCCATGATCTTACCCAACCTGAGGGGAAAATGCCTACCTGCATTCACCCTGTTTATACCATCATGGATATCTGCATCTTTAGCAGGGGTTCCCAACCTGGGGTTCATGGATCCTTCCTTTAATTGTAGGGGCAAATGACATACAAAAGTTGGTACCCTGCTTGGATACCCCCTCATTCCCCTGTATTTCAGGTAATCATGTTCTACCCTGTTCAACCTATCACTATAATTATTTCCGGAAATACCAGCAATGTCCGTGTAATTTTCCATGCACTCTTTCACGCTTATCGATATCTTTCCTCAAGTACCTGACCACAACTGCACACAATTCTGCATATATTGGAATCACGGTGTCTTTTACAACTTTAGCATTAATATCCCAACACCTCTTCTTAATAGCCTGTGTTATAAAGGTCAATATGCCCAAAACTTTCTTTACGACTCTGGTGCTACCTTAAAGGAATTGTAGATCTGTAATATCCACGCCCGGACAATTAGGCTCAAAGCAGTTATTTTCCCCAAGCAGTAAGCCCGATCAACATCTCTACTCACTGACCCACCATCCCCACCCCATCCACTACTAGTTTAATATTTCCTGACAGTTCTAGACACTCATGTGCCTAAAGTAACTTTATGGACAAGCAATCAATATCAGTCTTGTGTGCGCAGACATTTCTGTGCCTAACGTCACTTTAGGGACATACGATCAATGTTTTTAAGCTATCATACTTTAAGTGTTGCGTTTTCTTCATTATTGTGGTCTCTATCATTTCATTTTTCTCTGTCTTGTTTTGGATCCACAGTAACAATTATTTTGTTCTCCTTTACACTTGTGTACCAGAATGACATTAAACAATTTTGAATCTTGAACCCTGGGGAAAATACCACGACCAACCACATTATCTGCACTCCCTCTTGATTTCATAAAATACATTGTCACCCTCGTTCTCCTCTGTAACAAAGATCCAGCTCAGCCAACCTCTTCCTATGACTCGGCCCTCTAGTCCAGACAACATCTTCAGCAATCTCGTCTGCACCCTCTCCAGATTGGTAATATCTTTCCTGCAGTAGGGTGAACACAACTGTACATAATACTCTGCACCAACAATTTATATACAGTAACTACAATATAATGCCCATAATCCAAAACTCAATGCCCTCAATGATGATGGCCAGCATGATTAAAGCCGTCTTTTCCACCCTCTATACTTGCATGCCCACTTTCAGTGAACTGTACTCTTGCACTCCCAGGTCACTTTGTTCCACAACACTTGATGTCCTCCCATTCACTATACCAGTCCCAGCTAGTTTACTGTCCAAAATGCACCATCTCTCACTTGTCCAAGTCAATAAACCATCTGTCATTCCTCAGCCCATCTCCATAACTGACCAAGATGTCTTTGAAATTCATTATCACCTGTTGCCTTATCAACCAGTCTCCCGAATTTAGTCTCCCTGTATACCCATGACTGTGTCACCACCCATAGCTCTAATTTGCTAATAAAATTTGTCGACGACACTACATTGATTGGCCTCCTCTGAAGCAATAACGAGGTGGCCTAGAGGGAAGAGGTCATCTCTCTGACACAGTGGTGGCAAAATAACAACCTTTCCCTCAATGTCACAAAAACAAAGGAGCTAGTTGTGGATTACAGAAGGAATGGAGACAGGAAAACCCCTATTAACATCAATGGGGCTGAGAAGGTGAACAGTTTTAAGTTCCTCGGCATCCACATCACCGAGGAACTTACATAGTATGTACACACCAGCTGTGTGGTGAAAAAGGCACAAAAGCGACTCTTTCAGCTCAGACAGGTGAGGAGGTTTGGTCTGGGGCCCCAAATCCTCAGAACTTTCTACAGGGACACAATTGAGAACATCCTGACTGGCTGCATCACTGCCTGGTATGGAAACTGTACTTCCCTTAATCGCAGGAACCTGCAGAGAGTGGTGCGGACAGCCCAGCGCATCTGTAGTTGTGAACTTCCCATGATTCAGGACACTGACAAGAACAGGTGTGTCAAAAAGGACCCGAAGGATCATTGGGGACCAGAGTCACCCCAACTACAATCTATTCCAGCTGCTACCATCCAAAAAACAGTACCACAGCATAAAAGCCAGGATCAACAGGCTCCGGGACAGCTTCTTCCACCAGGCCATCAGACTGATTAGCTCACGCTGATTTGAGTGTACTCTATATTATATGTACTGTTCAATTTATCATAAATTATTATAAGTTACTTTGATTGCACACTGCACACTTAGACCAAGACATAACAAAGATTTTTACTCCTCATGTATGTGAAGGATGTAAGAAATCAATTCAATTCAAACTTGTTAATCGTGCCATGTACATTCAAATACAAATCAATGGCATGAATAGTGAATTACAGAGGTCTCAACACTGTCACACACATCCCACTCGTCACAGGCCTCCATTCGCTAAAACCATCTTCAATCATCTCCCTCTGCTTCCTGTTCCCGAGCCCGGTGTGAATCCACCTCGCCAGCTCCCCGTGAATCCAACGTGACTGAACCTTCCAAATCAGCTGCCATGTGGGATCTTGTTACAGACTTTACCAAAGTTCAGGAGAACAACATCACTGCCCTAATTCACCGAACTCCCTATTTAACTCTTAAATAATCTCCAAAATACTTGACAGGTATGATGTCCTGTTGGGCAGTGTAGACGGTGATTTCCCCATAACCCATGTCCAACCGCCCAAGACTTCAGGTTCACTTCAGGCTTAAAAAATTCTGATTCCGGCTGTCAAATTACCAACCTGGACTGAAGCCCGTATACTGCCAGTTCCATGTCATCAGAGTCACCAGCCCAATATTATCACCCATACAAAGATACTTTGGTGCGGCGATTTCCCGTGGTGTTCCTGCCATTTCCGATTCACAAACTAAGGTGGAATTGGAATCTAATGACCCTCTGCCGGGGCCGGGGCTCTGGCTGGTTCCCCGGTCTGTATAGAGGATGTGGGTACACTTCAGCCTGTCCCCAGCAGCTAATCTAATCTAATTTTGTCACGCTGATACTAAAATTGAAATGGCTGCTTTTACCCTGCCACGTGCTGTATTCAATTAAACCTCTGGTAGCTCCAGCTATCAAAAACCCAATCCTGGAAAAGATGAAAAACAAAACTTCACAATGAAGACAAAGTTTGAAAGAGAGATTCCTGAAATATATCATTGTGGCAATGGGATACAGGCTGGACAGATTTTGAATAAGATGATTGATATATATCATTGAGGTGGTGGGATACAGGCTGGACAAAGATTGAACAAGATGGTAGATATGTGTCATTGCGGTGATGGGATACAGACTGGAGAGATATTGAACAAGATGGTTGATATATATCATTGAGTTGCTGGGATACAGGCTGGACAGCGGTTGTACATGATGGTTGATATATATCACTGAGGTGATGGGATGCCGGCTGGACAGAGGTTGAACCAAATGGGCAGGGGGTCAGCAGATGGAGCCGGATGGGAGAAGGGGATCAAGGGCGATCTCTGATGGTCCTCCAGTAATACACAGATACTGAAATAATAGTACACACCAGTAGATAACAGATTTTAATATAACAAAACCAGAACAAACAATAAGAACTTTGGTATATTTCCATTTCGAATCTACACGCTTTATCAATTCTCCGCAGAAAGTATCCCATCCCGGTACTTAAACCTCTGGTCGCTCCAGCGATAAAAAACAATCCTGGAAAAGATGAGTACATCACAGAAACTAACCTCCCCTCCATGGACTCAGTCTATACTACCCACTGCCTCAGTAAAGCAGCTAACATAATGAAACATCCCCACAACCCTGAACATTCTCATTTCTCACCCTCCCATAGGGGCGAAGATGAAATAAAACAGAAACATACCACCAGGCTCAGGGACGGTGTCCATTCGGCTGTTATAAGCAAACTGAATGTTCCCCAGCGTGATGAGTGGACTCCTGACCTCACAGTCTAAATCGATGTGACCTTGCACCACATATCTACCGGCAGTGCACTTTCTCTGTAACCAGAATGAGTTGTTACACTCTGGTATTGTTTTAACTCAGTGTACTACTGTAACGTATTGATCTGTGTGGATAATACCGAAGACACGATTTTCGCTCAACCACTGTACATGTAAAACAAAATAAAGATTCCCCATTTCAAACGTGTGGAAATATTAGACAGCCTGGGTTGCTCCTTTGGAAATTCTGGAGGGAGTGTACATAATTGTGAAAAACCCAGATAAATGAACAAGACTTAATTCTCGCATTAACCGGGCCAGATATCGGGAAACACTGTCTGCATTTCGGCAAGTCATAGTCATGGAATGAAAATGGAAATAAACTTCCCAGACCCCCGAGGGGACGTGAGAGATCTGGATCTCACTGTCCTGTCTGAACGGGGAAAGATGAAACTACTCATACACGTGGAGCAGTGACCCAAGGGTGCGATTCCTCTGTTTAACGCTCGTGTCTGCAAGAACACAACAGGCCGAACGGCAGCTTCCAGAGTAAAACAATTATCGACGCCGGGCATCGATCCAGGTGAAGTTTGGATCCGATACCTGGCCAGGTGATGGAGGTAAAGTTCCCCAGGTACAACTGAACTGATGGGTTCGGTCTCGGCATCACCGCCTCATGTCGCTCCTGGGACCAGAACACCAGGGGCTGAGCGGCGGCTCATCTCAGGCGGTTCGGTGTGACGGTCCCATAACACGGACCGACCACGACAGGTTGTGTCCAGGAAGCGGGACGAGGCCGCCAGTCCGAGGAAGTTAAATGGACTCTCTGCCCGACATCAGATAAACCCCTCCACGGGATCGGCTTGAGTACTCACCGATGGGAAATTGTCGGTCTCGTTCTCCCCTCGGGACCAACCGACGATCCGCTTCAACAGAGAACGGAAAGTAAACCACTGCCCACCCGGAGACTGAGAGCGGCGGCGCAGCCTCGGAAGCAATCGGAAGCGGATCAGCGTTTGAAATGGGAGCAACATACTGGATCACGTGACGCGTGGAGGATCTCCCATCTGAACCGGTGACTCTACTGCTCGCCCCTCACACGCTGCCCGACTTACCTGCCGCATTTTACAAATTATTTCATATTTATACCAGCTGCTTTTATTTTTTTTTCCCACGGTACCTTCGCCGTCCCCATCGCTCTCCACATCCCACCCCGTCTCAGAGTTATGGGTTTGATTTCCATCCCGGTCTGACACACAATTCAGAGCTGAACAGTTGTTGTGCAGGTTTCATTCAAATAACTTCTACGTTTATAAACACTAATTTCTATTCACATTCCTCCGGCCTCACTGGACAGGAACACTGAAACAAGTGAGAAACAGCAGGGGGTGGCCATTCAGCCCCTCTAACCATCAACAAGATGACGGCTGCTCTCCCATCTCAGCCACATGTTCCTGCCCGATCCTCATTTCCTCGATCCCTCCGGTCTCCACACATCTGCCGGCCTCTGTTTTATGTGAAGACGATCAGTGACCGTCATCGTCCTCCAGGGATCAGTCTGCTGAATCTCTGAAACAATTACTCTCTAATCTCCTTGATAATCCTCCATGGAATTAAAATCCATCTTCTGCAGCCCCATGTTGCCCCAACCACTCACCTCCCACCCCCGTTACTATTTCCACCTTCCCACCTACCCGCTCACCGGGATCCACCTGTCACTCCCCAGCTCTTGCACCATCCCCACCCCTCACCTCTTTTCTCTGACTATTTCCCGTCCACTCTCAGTCCAGAGGGAGGGTCTCGGCCAGAAATGTTGACGGTCCATTTCCCTCCACAGATGCTGCCCGACCCACTGAGTTCCTCCGGCAGTTTGTTATTTGGTTTGTGTAACCCGTGTTAGTATGGGGAGCGGGATTTTACACCATATTCCAGGTACAATGTCACCAAAGCCTAAATAATTGTTACGGTAATTAACAGACTTAAACATGAGAAAGCCTGCAAATGCTGGAAATCCAAAGCAACACACAAAATGCTGGAGAAACTCAGCGCATCAGGCAGTATCTATGGAAAAGAGTAAACCGTCGACATTTTGGGCAAAGAGCCTTCTTCATTATTGAGGAGAGAGGGGGAAGATATCTGAATAAAAACAGGTAGGGGGGAAGAGGCGAGCTGGAAGGTGATAGGTGAAGTCAAGTGTCGGACAGGTCAAGGGCTGGAGATGAAAGAATCAGAGACGTGTTAATAGGAGAAAGGTGAAGGAAGGGATCCAGGGAGAAATGATAGGCCGGCGAGAAGAAATGAAAGTTCACAGTGTGGAATAGAGAAGTTTGCGGGGTGGGTGATTTGTTTACTGGAAGGAGAATTCAATATTCATATAATCAGGTTGTGGGATGGAATACAAAATGTTGCTCCTCCGCTCTGAGGGTGGTTTTATCTTGGCACAAAAGGAGGTCATAAATCGAGACATCGGAATGGGAATCAGAATTAAAATGTTTGGCCACTGTGAAGTCCCCCTTGTGGTAGATGATACTGAGACGCTCAACAAAACGGTTTCTCAACTTATGGCGGGTCTCAGCAATGTAAAGGAGGCCGCATCGGAAGCATAGGACACAATAGATGACCCCAGCAGATTCGCAGGTGAAATGTTGCCTCATCTGGAAGGACTGCTTTGGCCTCTGAATGGAGGTGAGGGAGGAGGTGTACGGGTAGGTGTAGTACTTGGGCCGCTTGCAGGGATAAGTGGGTGGAGGGAGATTAGTGAGGAGGGATGAATGAACAAGGGAATTGTGGAGGGAGTGATCCCTGTTGAAGGAAGAAGGCAGGGTGGGAGCAAGGAAGGTAAAGATATGATTAGTTGTAAGATCTCTTTAGTGATGGTGGAAGTTGCAGAGGCTGAAGGGGTGGTAATAAACGACAAGAGGAACTCTATCACTATTACAGTGGTGGGAAGATGGGGTGAGCGGGAACGGAAGGAAAATAGAGGAGAAATGAGTGAGGACAGCATCAATAGTGGAAATAGGACAGCCACATGATGGGAAGCGAAGAAACTGAGCAAAGTAACTCTTGCAATAATATAATGTACTTTTGACCTTCCACCCTACCCACTGCACCTGAGTCCTTCACCATTTAAACACACTCAATGTTTCTGTTTCTCCGACAGAAATGGGTGATCTCACATTTCCCACATCGGGCTCCAGCTGGCCTGTTGTTCCCACTCTCTTCTTTTGCCTCCGTCTCCCCGAAACCTCTCGACAACAGACACAGAACATAGCACAGTACAGCACAGGAACAGGCTCTTCTGCCCCCAATGGTGTGCTGAACCAATTAAATTAGTAATCAAATGTCCAACTAATCATTTCTGCCTTTTGAATTTGCCTTTCTAATCCTCTTTGAAACCACCTCACCTTAAATGCAAGCTGTCTGGAATTAGATATTTCAACCATGAGAGAACGATACCTATGCTTTTCATAATCTCAGAAAACTCTACCTAGTCTCAGGCCAGCCTGCACCACACTAGAGAAACAATCCAAGTTTTACACTGGAATAATCGAAGTTTCCTGGGAAATGGACTTGTGTGGAACATTCAATTTAAATTTATTTTCCTACAGCACAGAGTTTGTCCAACCTCTCGTTACAGCTCATGCCCTACAACCAACGTCCACCCACCAGACCGGAAACTTCTGCTCCATTGCAGAAGGAAGAAAATCCAGCCCCATTTGCAGAAGCACGAAGCCAAAGACGAAGTCCAGACACTGCCAGTTCCATAATCCTGGAGCCGCATCCCAGGATTTTAGTCCAATCACTAACACTCTCAGGACTCTTCCCAGTCGGTAATATGCTGCGGTGTCTTGTCTATTCCCAGTTCTAAAACTAACACCTCCCTCGTCTCAAACATAACTGGAACCTGATGATGCTTTAACTGGGCAGGGAACCCAGGCTATGGGTCACCAGCAGCTGGGAATATATTTCAACTTGTCTGCAGCAGGTAAATTGAGCACATTTGTTCACCATGTTATTGCTGAGCGGGATCTGGAGCAGAGCAATGGGCTGCCACAACTCCTGTAGTGTAACAAGAACAAAATCTTTTAATATAAAATT
Organism: Mobula hypostoma; assembly: GCF_963921235.1. Classification (NCBI taxonomy): domain Eukaryota; kingdom Metazoa; phylum Chordata; class Chondrichthyes; order Myliobatiformes; family Myliobatidae; genus Mobula; species Mobula hypostoma. Next base: position 421,883 of record NW_026948182.1, on the reverse strand, counting down.
GAAAATAAATCACTGTAAACTCACTACAGGTTTTTCTTCTTTTTGATGTACAAATATTGACTGACTGCAAGATGTTAGCGACATTCTAATCAGATTTGTATAAATGCAATCCCTACATTCATTAGTTATCTTCTTCATCCCAACAAAGGATTCACATTCCAGACAGTGAATGCTCAAGGCATTCGGGCATCCACACCGTCTCCAGAGGCCACTGAGGGACAGTGACCAGAGAGAGACAAAAATGTTCAACACCCTGTAGCTCTGGTGGGCTGTTACCCTGGTGATGGAGGAAGTGGCTCAGGAAAACGAACTGAAATGGGAAATAGCAGACTCAACTTGACATGCTTTGAGTTTCATTATGACAAAGATGAACAGACAACACCTCGGCCATTTTGTTATGGGGAAGCTAAAATTTCAGTGGTTATTTTAATCCTGTCTCGAGGTGCATCCAGTAAATCTGTTGGTATTTCCATCCCTACAGAACTTCCAGCAGTGCAGAAGCTGTTCCAAAATCAAAACACACTGCTGGATGCGGCCTGTCTGCTCCAAATGTCCACTTTGAGATATTTACAAAAGACGTCATGATTTCAATGAGGTTCCTGTTCACAGACTCACCACCGTACCATTGAGAACAGTCCTAGAGACATCAAATTCCCCTCATACTTAAAGCCTCTCATTCCAGAATCACTGTTGTGAACTTTGTAAACAAACACTGTAATGAGCACATTTCCATCGATAACAGACAATTTGCTGGCCGGATAATTTATTGAGAAAACCTATGGTTTCCGTACTGCCCCAATAACTGTCTCAAGGTATCTCCTGATGATCTGATATAACTGAGCATGGAGCCGAAAGAGATGGGAAAATCTTCAATGATAACTCTGTGCCCGAATTTACTTGGGAGTCAGATACAGAAACGAGGAAAGTTAGTTAAGTCATAGATTGTATACGGATTACACAACAGAAGCTTGCTGTCTTGACATGAATTAGGATGGATAATCCCCAGGGCTTGACAAGGTGTCCCTCGGACCTTGTGGCAGGCTGATGCAGAGACTGCAGGAGCCCTGGCAGACACAGAATATTTCAAAGGTACAGTTAAAGTCAGAGAAATATCTAGAATATACATCTGGAAATTATTTTACTTCTCAACCATGTTGCTGGTATTTAAGGAACTCAGTTACAGGGGTAGATTGAACTGGTTAGAAATTGATTCCGTGATGCACAGAATGACGGCAGATGTTAGCAGGGGTTCCCAATCCTTTTTATGCTATGGACCCCTACCATTAACCATGGCATCCGTGGACTCCAGGTTGGGAATCCCTGCTAGAGGTATACAAAACTACAATGGTAGAAATAGGGTGAATGCGTGTTGGCTTTTGGCCCTCAGGTTGGGTAAAGTCATGGGTTTAGGGAGAAAAGTGATTTTGTTTAGATTATAGTCATTTAGAAATGCATGAATTAAGAAATGATACATTGTTCCTCCAGAGTGATATCACAAAAAATGGACAAACCAAAGACTAACACTGACAAAAGCACATAGTTATAACATATAGTTACAGCAGTGCAAAGCAGTACCATAATTTGACAAAGAGCAGACCATGGGCACGGTAAAAAAAGAAGTTTCAAGTCCCGATCAACTCCGATAGCAGGCGGCAAAAAGGGAGGAACTCTTCCTGCCATAAACTTCCAGGCACCGACAACTGCCGATGCATTGGAAGCAGCTGACCACAGCAGACTCTGAGTCCGTCCAGAAACTTCGAGCCTTCGACCAGCCCCTCCGATACAGCCTCCCGAGCGCCTTCGACCTCGTCCCCGCCGCCGAAACAAGCAAAGCCGAGGACTCGGGGCCTTCTCCTCCGGAGATTCCGGACCACACAGTAGCAGCGACAGCGAAGCGGGCATTTCAGAAGTTTCTCCAGATGTTCCTCCGTGCTCTCACATCTGTCTCCATCAAATCAGAATTGTGCACGGTACCCTACTTATTAAATACAGATATCATTCACCGGGGAGGCCGCGCACGCTGCGTTGCTCCGCCATCTTCTCCTCCCTCCTCAAGTATCTAAAGGGAATCTGAGCAGCAACTACTTCACTCAGAGGGTGGTGCGAATGTGGATGCGGGTTCAATTGCAGCGTTTAAGAGAAGTTTGTATGGGCACATGGACGAGGGATGTATTAATATCTGTGGTATGAGTGCACGGAGATGGTGTCAGGCAGAAAATGGCACCGACTAGATGGGCTCAAAGCCCTGTTTCTGTGCTGTAAGAGAATGCATTACATTGTGCGTCCTACACAAGTCCATTTCCCAGCAGAGTTAAATTATCCCTGTTTCTGTGCTGTAAGAGAATGCATTACATTGTGCGTCCTACACAAGTCCATTTCCCAGGAGAGTTAAATTATCCATGTTTCTGTGCTGTAAGAGAATGCATTACATTGTGCGTCCTACACAAGTCCATTTCCCAGCAGAGTTAAATTATTCCAAAGAAATGTTCTGAAATAAAAAAAACACACTGCAAATAGAAGAAGCACTCAACAGATAAAGAATATCTGTGCAGAGGAAAAAAGTTAATGCTTCACCTCCAACACCCTATGTCGGACATTTCAAGTCGCTAGCATATTGAGTGTTTCTTTAATTTCCAGCTGCTCACAGACAGACGGCAGAGAGTGGGAATTTCCAAACACGGTGACAATACTGAACCCGAGGTAGATAACTAACGATGCAAACACTGAGCAGCTCATTCCAGGTACTCACTACCTCTGTGTATTGCGATTATCTCGCAGGTCTATTCAATCTCTCTGCTCTTTTATATCTGTGGCCATTCAGCCCCTCTAACCATCAACAAGATAGCGACTGCTCTCCCATCTCAGCCACGAGTTTCTGTCTGAGCCTCATTTCCTTGATCCCTTCAGTCTCCACACATCTGCCGGCCTCTGTTTTATGTGAGGACGATCACTGAGTCTTCACCGCCCTCTGTGGTGGGGATTTACAGACATTCACCCCCCTTGGAGTGGAGACATTTCCCCTCATCTCAGTCCCGGACAGTCCACCCCCTTATTCAGAGACTGGGATCCCTGGTTCAACCGGTAATGATGTTGTACATTTCAATGTGGTCACCTCTCAGTCCTCAATTCTCTAAATGAAAGGGTTATCGCATTTGATCTTTCTTCATATGATGACTCCAGGGATCAGTCTGGTGAATCTTCATTGCACTCTCTATAACAAATACTCTCTCACCTCTTTGTTAACCCTCTATGGAATTAATTTCCAATGACTGCAGCCCCGTATTTCCCCCCACCACTCTTATCCCAACCCTGACACTACCTCCAACTTCCCACCTCGCCTCTCAGCTGCATCCACTTCTCACTCCCCATCTCTTGCCCCATTCCCACCTCTCACTTCTCTTCTCAATTTCCCATCTACTCTCAGTCTTAAGTACCCCCGACCTAGCTCCACAGCTGCGTCCGCTAATTTCACAAATTCACTACACTATGGCTAAAGAAATTTCTCTGCATCTGTTTTAAATAGGTGCCCTCTATCCTGAGGCCGATTCACCATTTTAATTGTGTGGAAATTGACCGCCTGGGTTGCTGATTGGGATCTTCCGCCGGGAGAATTAAGTGAAATATATGCATCTTTCAGGAGCCCAGATAGCTGGAAAATAATGAATAAATGGCCGACAGGTTAACGGGACTCACTGCCCAACATCAGACCATCCAAGTCGACACCGGTCTCAGTACTCACCGATGGAAATCTGGTCTCTCCCCCGGAGGACCCTTTCCCTCTCCCGATCCCACAGGCGATCCGCTTCAATAACGAACGGGAAATAACCACCGCCCCCCCCCCCCCCCGGGGGCTGTGAGCATGCGCAGAGTGATTATTGCGCAATCAGAGTGGCGGGTCTCCCCAGGGAACAAATTCCAGTGACTCACTCCGTGGGGGAAAATCAAACTTACCCCTCACATCTCCTTTAACCTACTCCCTCTCACTTTAAATGCATGGCCTCTTATCTCATATATTTCAACCCTGGGAAAAAAAAAAGATATTGTCTATCTACTCTATGGTTGTCTCTCGTAAACTTATAAACGTCTATCAAGTCTCACCCCAGCCTGCGTGTGTCCAGAGAAAACAACGTAAGTTTGTCCAGCCTCTCGTTATAGCTCATGCGATCTAATCCAGGTAATATCCTGATAATCCTCTTCTGCACCCTCTCCAAAGCCCCTACATCCTTCTTAGAATGGGGGCGACCAGAACTGTATGAGATACTCCAGATGTGGCCTAACTAGTTTTATAAAGCTGCGACACAACTTCCCGACTTTTGAACTCAATGCTTCAACTAATAAAGACAACCACGCCATTTGCCTTCTTAACCACCCGATCTAACTGTGTAGTTTCTTTCAGGGAGCGATGAACTTGGACTCTAAGATCCCTCTGACCATCAACACTGTTCAGGGTTTTCCATTTAACAGTGTACTGGCTTTTTACATTCGATCTACCGAACTGCCAAGATGATCATCACTAATCAAATCTCACTGAGATTTCTGAGGTCCTGTTGAATTTATTGTCAAGTGCACAAGTACGGGAAGGTACAGGGACAGAGAAACACTGACTTGTAGCAGCATCACAGGCAAGTACATTCAGATAACACACGGAGCATAATTATACAATTCTCTGTCAGTAACAATACAGAAATATGTTTTACGTCATCATGCTAACAGGACCAGAACAACAGGGGCTGAGCGGCGGCTCATCTCAGACGGTTCGGTGTGAAGGTCTCACAACCCGGACCGACCCCGGCAGATTCTGTCAGGGAAGCGAGGCGAGGCCGCCAGTTCGGGAAAGTTCATCCCCTCTCCCTTCAGGTTTCACCGATCACCTTGTGTTTCTCTCTCCCTCCCCCACCCCCACCTATTATTCTCCAGTCCTGCCGAAGGGTTTTGGCCCGTAACGTCCCAATTCACTCTCACTAGGGAATGATCAAAGTCGCGTTAACCCTTTCTCCAGCAGGGAAACCGATAATACCCACAACCGGATATAGGAGACACCACTTACACCTGATGCTGTAACCGGATGGTGTTCGGTGCGGTCCCGGGTAACCACAGTCTGTCTTCCCAGATGAGCGACAATGGACTATCACAATCAGTGTGCTTAACCTGCATAGACAGTTCAGTCTGAGGTGAGGCATACATTGACATTTTCGGGCACTGAAGGGTGCTAAATAACTCGCACATCACCTGACAACAGATCTCTGACAGATGACGGGCGTGCAAGGTTTCCCAAAAGGTCTCATCGTGAGCCCGGGAGCGCGAGAGCGCGCGTGTCGGGCGGTGGGCGGGGCGGGGCTGTGAGCTGGACCACGAGAGCCCCAGGGAGTCTGCAGTGGGATTAAAAGGGAACGGGGAGCGTGTCTCTCCGTCCGATACTGTGCTGTCCAGCACGCCGAGTTAGTCATAAATCCGACCCCCTAACGCAGGCTGGGGCACGTAAATAACGCACAAATCTGGAATAAATAAATAATGTTTGTTTTCAGTTCAAATACATAAATAAAATCCTATCTCCCTTCGCATGCAGTCATTATACCAGTTTACATTAATTAAATTGTCAGAACTTTTCTGGTCAACGGACCAACACGCATAACCAGACCACACCGGCCCTCGAAACTGCTGCTGCAGATACCGAGATCATTGCTGAACTGATCCAAAAGTTCATTATGCTTTCCCCGTGTCCATCCCTGTAATGCTTCAAATCCGCTGTTCATCAGGAATCTCGGCCTTCAACAGAATCAAAGACTTTGCTTCCACTGGCAATAAACGAGAAGAGTTCAAATTGCTCACAATCGACACAGGAACAATAGATGTATTCGTCTGAATGAGAAACTCTAAAAACGGAAGATGTGTTTGCCGTACGGATCTCGTACCCTTGCTTTGAAACAGGTGGCCATTGTTCTTAATCTTTAGTTAACTTGTGAAAATTTTCAACCATACAAATAGGTAACAGTAGGAACACACAAATCACCGCCGCCAGAAGAGGCTTAAAAAAAGGAGCAAATATCTCCTTGATCGCTGATGCAATGCACAGACAACCGGTTGTTTGGAAATAAAGATCCGAAATAAATATCAGAAGCTGAATTATTCCCACTTTAATTCCCCAAGAATATTCTGACAGTGTGGAAACGGTGTATCGTATCTTACAAATAGCCCTGCCCACCGCCCCACACGGATCTCTCGTATCCATGACAACACACACAACACTGGAGGAACTCAGCAGGTCAGGCAGCTCTATGGATGGGTGTAAACAGTCGACGTTACGGACCGAGTCCCTTCATCAGGACTGGAATGGAAAGGGGAAGCGGGCAGATGATTGACTGATTTGGAAGGTGCGGCTTGTTGTTGTGTGAGACTCGGTGCTCAGGGTCTGCGTGTAAGCAGCTGCCTGTCCGTGTACATTCCTCAGAACAGAGAGCGGCCGTTCCGCTGAAATCAGATCCAAACCGGTTCGACAAAACACTGTCCTTCAAGCGTGAAGAAAGTTTAACCTGTTCCGCTACAGGGAAGAGCGATAGAGCCAGTGACGCGATGTAAAGTACATTAGCTGGGGTCTCGAAGGCCGACTCTACTCTTTTCCATTGATGCTGCCTGGCCTGTAGAGTTCCTCCAGCATTTTGTGCGTGTTGCTCGGATTTCCAGCATTTGCAGATTTTCTCTTGTTTAAGAGAGATCAGTGACGGGTCACAGACCCGTGGGATGTTTCATATGTCACTACCGGGCTGAAAGATGCCTTCTGCTCGCACTCAGTAGAAATCACCCTGGAGAGTATTTCTGGTTGACGGAAACGATGTCGTTTCTCTTAATCCATTTGGACAGTAATTGACTCGTTAACATGAACATGTCAGAACTACCTTCTCCCACTAAATTCACTCCCGAACCGAGCAACGCCGAGCCTCGCTGCAAACACTGAATAATTGTACAGAATCATAGTCAACACTCACCTCTGATGTTGTAACCGGACGGCGATCAGTGTGGTCCCGGGAAATCACAGTCTGACTACCCGGATAACAGGCAATGTTCCTGCACCGGTGTGCTCACCCTGTACGGAGAGTTGAGTCTGAGCTGCCGCTCCCGAGGCCACTCGGCTGTGATGTGTCCGTCGCTCATTACAGATGGACAGGGCCGGGTGAGCCGGGGTAGAGCGGGACTGCCGCAGTCCGGGTCACACTAACTCTCACCGGCTCAGGACGGGTCTGGCAGCGGGAGGAGGCGGGAGTGGGATCGGTGTAGCAAACACTGAAGAGGAAAACAAACCGGCTGCGTTAACCTTTCTGTCCGGATTCCCGTGCAGATCTCTCCTTTTTCTTTCATCGCAACCAGTGGGGCGGAGTTTCTCTGTTTAACTCAGCCAGTCACAGGCTGCGAATTTGATACTTTCCGGGTTCTGGGAGGGTCTGAGCTCCGTCCCGTGTGTAAACGAGACTGTCCGGCGTAGGTAGAGTTTCAGCTCAAACGTCCCTCACCTGTTCGGGTACAGAGAGCTGTCTTTAAACTGAAATTCAACCAAAAAAGTTCGGCTATATATATTCACAGTCAACCGGTCAAAGATTTTCTCAGCACTTCTCAATTCAGGGGAATTTAGTAACATACGTGTACTAAGGATTATTGCATTCCATCCGGACAACTATTGTCACAAGAATCCCCCTCGCCCACGGTTAACAGCGGCTTTCATTTCATAAGCAGTGATTTTTGAAACACAACCCGCTGGGAATACTTATGGAATTTGTTTCTCTTAAAAGTCATCAGTTCCAAATGGCCAGAAGTTACCGAGGGAGGGAGTGATGCGCTGTTTGAAAATGGTCGCTGTTGACGGAGTGATGCAGGAACTTAAGTAGGAACCGTTGTCAGAATGGCCGCCTGGGAGGGAGCGACGTAATGATCGAAACTGAGCGCCAGGGGAGGAATTGTGTGCTGATTTTAAAATGGGAGTCTTACTCCCCTCTATCCTCTCACTTACCCCTCACTCTCCCCATCTCTCTACCCCATCTACCCTATCTATACCCCTCATGATTGTGTACACCTCCATCAAATCTCCCCCAAATCTTCTGCGTTCCAACGAACAAAGTCGTAACCTATTCAATCTTCCTTTATAACTCAAGTTTTCGAATCACGGCAATATCCTTGTAAATGTTCACTGTACTCCGTCAATCTTAATTAAATCTTTCCCGTGGGTAGGTGACGCAAACTGCACTCAATACTCCGCATTAGGCCTCATAAACTTCGTATGCAATTTAACATAATATGCAATCTCCTGTACTGAATAATATGAAGGTCAATGTGCCAGAAGATTTATTTACTACCTAATCAAGGTTTGCCGCCACTTTCAATGAAATATGGAGCTGTATTCCATTCGCCTTTGCTCCATCGCACACCTCAGTGCCCTATCGGTCACTGAGTAACACCTACCCTGGCTGCTCCTACGGAAGAGCAACACCTCAGACTTGTCAGTATTAAATTCAATCCGCCATTGTCAGCCCCCTTATCCTGCTGGTCCAGATCCCACTGCTAGCTGATAGGCTTCTTCGGTGTTATCTACACCCCCAATCTTGGTGTCATCCGCAATTGTGCTGATTCAATTAACCATATTGTCCTCCAAATCATTGATATACATGACAAACAGCACTGGACCAGTAGCGATCCCTGTGGTATTCCACTAGTCACAGGCCGGCATAGGAGAGACAGCCATCTATTATCACTCTCTGCCTTCTCCCACAATGCCAATGTCTACTCTCATTTATTACCTCACTCTGAATGCCAAGCGAATTAATTTTCCTCATCGATCAACCTCTCACGCGGGAACTTGTCAAATGCAAAGTGGACAACATCGACTGCCTTGCCTTCATTAACTATTCTGGTAACATTCCTCGTAACTTCCTCGAGCAAATCTGTAAGATGGCCTGGAAAACACAAAGTCTTGCTGACAATTCCTGATCTGTCCTCAAATACTCATATAGCCGCTCCTATCAATAACTTTCCCGCTACTTATGTCAGGCGCACCGGCCCAAAATTTCCTGCTTAATATTTTGGAAGATTTCTTAAATAGCGGATCAAAAGTTAGCTATCGTCCAATGCTCTGGTATCTCACCCGTCGCTGAACATAATTTTAATATATTGGCTACGTCCCTGCAATTTCCACACTTGCCTCTCTTGGGGTCCGGCGTCCCCAGCCGCTGGGGATTTATCCACTCTAATTTGCCTCAAGTTAGCAATCACGTCCTCCTTTGTAAACTCTATCACGTCCATGACCTACTGTTGCTTTGTCTCACCTGTCTAGATTCTATCCATTTCCCGAGGAAATGCAAATGTGAAAACTCAATTTAAGAATTCCCCCATCTTTTTTGCCTCCACGCCTTACTTGCCATACTGAAAATCCAGAAGGTAAATTTTGTCCCTTGCAATCCCGTTGTTCTTAAAATATCTGTGGAATCCCATTGGATTCTCCGTCACCTAGTCTGCTAGGGAAACCTCATACCTTCTTATAACCGTCCTCGTTTCTTTCTTAAGTGTTCGCTGGAATTTTCTATACTCCATAAGTATCTAATTTATTCCCACCTGCCTCTACATGACACACACCTCAATTTAGCTCTTTAACATGGTTCAATATCCATTAAAAATGAAGATTCTCCCAAAACTGGGGGAATCATACTTAACCTTATGATTCCTCACTCTCGCCCTACTCCTTACTCCCTCCCCTCTCCCCCTTTTTCTCTAATTCTCTCTCTACTATTCCACTTCGAGGCTGTCTACCTCTCTCACTCACCCTCTTACAATCTTTCAGTCCCTTTCTCTCACAATCTCTTCCTTTAGCACTGTCTCCCGATCTCGTCCGCCTTCCTCTCCCTCTCCTCACCTCTCATTCTCTGCTCTCTTTCCATCTCTCTCTAGCTCTCTCTCTCGCTTTCGCCCCCCTTCTTCCTCACTCTACCTGCCCCATACAGTGAAACGCATCTTCAGCTTTCCCCTCTCCAAATTCCACACCCACACCCTGGCCTTCCCCTACCCCTGCTCACCCCCTGACCATCCACATCACTGTGTTCCTTCCCCTCACTCTCGCCTGTACATTAACCCCATTTAAAAGTTTACTGACAACTGCGACTGGGAATGAATCAGGTTCCAGATACCTGATAATGTTCTTTATATTGTGGAATGTCGTATTTAGTTTGATTTAGTCAAAGGCATCGCGAAAAGTAATTTTTAAAACAGCAGCAGATGATGCGAGCTTGAGGTGAACATAAAATGCTGTAAACTCGCAGCAAATGTAACTGGTAACGTTGCGGGTTCACGACACTCGGTAATTTTCTTTAAATCATGTTAAACATTCTGTCGCATTACCGTGCAGCATAAATAGTCAAATAAAATACTGATGTGACTTCTTTTTTTTTTCACACCCGCATGAGAATGAATTGCCAGGCTGATTAAAGGCCGCTCCCTGTTCTGGGGAATGTGTGCCGACAGGCAGCTGCTCGCACGCAGACCCTGAGCTCAGAGCCAAACAGAACAACAACCCACGTCTTCCAAATGGATTATCTGGCCTCTTCCTCATTCCTTTCGAATCGAATACCACTGAGGTGTCTCAGCACGAAACATCGATTTATTATTCAGCTCCACAGATGCTGCCGAAACGGCTGAGTTCCCCCAGCACCTTGTTTGTTACCGTGGTTATGAAAGATCTGCGACGGGAAGCGTGTGGGGCAGTGGGCGATGCAATGTGAAACGGCTTCAAACTTATCTACACCGTTGGAATATTCTTGTGAAATTAATGTGTTAAATAGTTCAACTGATATTTATTTCGGATCTTTAATTAATCAACCCGTTGCCAGTATTATGAATCAGTGACGAATAAGTCATAGAGTCATGGAAACAATACCACACTGTTGCAGGAACTCAGCAGGCGCCGCAACATCTATGGAAAAGAGCACAGTCGACGTTTTGTGCCGAGACCCTTCAGCAGTCCATTCACAAAAACAGGGCCTACGGCCGAGCACTTAACCAGCCTACTCCCATCGACCTGCCCAGGGGTAATCGCCCACCATACCCCGACCATCCAAACTTCTCTTAAACATTGAAATCGAGGTCCCATGTAACACTTGCAGCTCCCAGCTCGTTCCACACTCTCACGACCCACTGTGTAAAGAATATTCCCCTCACATTTCACTTAAACTTTTCACCTTAACTTTCAACCTTAAACCGTAACCCATGATCTCTACTTGCATTCATCTCATCTCTACCCCCCATAATGTTGTATACCTGGTTCACATCTCATCTCAACTATCTACTTTCCGAGGAATAAAGTCCTAAACTCTTCAATCTCTCCTCATAACTCAGGCTCTCCAGACCCAGCAACATCCTTACATTTTTTTCTGTATTTTTTCAACCCTATTTAAATCTTTTCTGTAGGTAGGTGACCAGAACATAGAATAGTACAGCACATTACAGGCCTTTCGGCCCACAATGTTGTGCCGACCCTCCAACCCTGCCTGCCATATAATTTCCCAATTTAAGTTCCTCCATATACCTGTCTAGTAGTCTCTTAAACTTCACTAGTGTATCTGCTTCCACCACTGACTCAGGCAGGGCATTCCACGCAACAACCACTCTCTGAGTAAAAAACCTTCCTCTAATATCCCCCTTGAACTTCCCACCCCTTACCTTAAAGCCATGTCCTCTTGTATTGTGCAATGGTGCCCTGGGGAAGAGGCGCTGGCTATCCACTCTATCTATTCCTCTTATTATCTTGTACACCTCTATCATGTCTCCTCTCATCCTCCTTCTCTCCAAAGAGTAAAGTCCTAGCTCCCTTAATCTCTAATCATAATACATATTTTCTAAACCAGGCAGCATCCTGGTAAATCTCCTCTGTACCCTTTCCAATGCTTCCACCTCCTTCCTATGGTGAGGCGACCAGAACTGGGCACAGTACTCCAAATTTGGTCTAACCAGAGTTTTTATAGAGCTGCATCATTACATCGCGACTCTTAAACTCTATCCCTCGACTTATGAAAGCTAACACCTCATAAGATTCCTTAACTACCCAATATACCTGTGATGCAACTTTCAGGGATATGTGGACATGTACCCCGGGATCCCTCTGCTACTCCACACTACCAAGTATCCTGCCATTTACTTTGTACTCTGCCTTAGAGTTTGTCCTTCCAAAGTGTACCACCTCACACTTCTCCAGGTTGAACTCCATCTGCCACTTCTCAGCCCACTTCTGCATCCTATCAATGTATCTCTGCAATCTTTGACAATCCTCTACACTATCTAAAACACCACTAACCTTTGTGTCCTCTGCAAACTTGCCAACCCACCCTTCTACCCCCACATCCAGGTCGTTAATAAAAATCACGAAAAGTAGAGGTCCCAGAACAGAACCTTGCGGGACACCACTAGTCACAATCCTCCAATCTGAATGTACTCCCTCCACCACCACCCTCTGCCTTCTGCAGGCAAGCCAATTCTGAATCAACCTGGCCAAACTTCCCTGGATCCCATGCCTTCTAACTTTCTGAATAAGCCTACGATATGGAACTTTGTCAAATGCCTTACTAAAATCCATATAGATCACAACCACTGCACTACCCTCATCTATATGCCTGGTCACCTCCTCAAAGAACTCTATCAGGCTTGTTAGACACGATCTGTCTTTCACAAATCCATGCTGACTGTCCCTGATCAGACCATGATTCTCTAAATGCCCGTAGATCCCATCTCTAAGAATCTTTTCCAACAGCTTTCCCACCACAGACGTAAGGCTCACTGGTCTATAATTACCCGGACTATCCCTACTACCTTTTTTGAACAAGGAAACAACATTCGCCTCCCTCCAATCCTCCGGTACCATTCCCGTGGACAACGAGGACATAAAGATCCTAGCCAGAGGCTCAGCAATCTCTTCTCTCGCCTCGTCGAGCAGCCTGGGGAATATTCCGTCAGGCTCCGGGGACTTATCTGTCCTAATGTATTTTAACAACTCTAACACCTCCTCTCCCTTAATATCAACATGCTCCAGAACATCAACCTCACTCATATTGTCCTCACCATCATCAAGTTCCCTCTCATTGGTGAATACCGAAGAGAAGTATTCATTCAGGACCTCGCTCACTTCCACAGCCTCCAGGCACACCTTCCCACCTTTATCTCTCATCGGTCCTACCTTCACTCCTGTCATCCTTTTTTTCTTCACATAATTGAAGAATGCCTTGGGGTTTTCCTTTAACCTACTCTCCAATGCCTTCTCATGCCCTCTTCTTGCTCTTCTCAGCCCCTTCTTAAGCTCCTTTCTTGCTTCCCTATATTCCTCAATAGACTCATCTGATCCTTGCTTCCTAAAGCACATGTATGCTGCCTTCTTCCTCCTGACTAGATTTTCCACCTCACTTGTCACCCATGGTTCCTTCACCCTACCATTCTTTACCTTCCTCACCGGGACAAATTTATCCCTAACATCCCGAAAGAGATCTCTAAACATCGACCACATGTCCATAGTACATTTCCCTGCAAAAACATCATCCCAATTCACACCCGCAAGTTCTAGCCTTATAGCTTCATAATTTGCCTTTCCCCAATTAAAATTTTTCCTGTCCTCTTTGATTCTATCCTTTTCCATGATAATGCGAAATGCAAGGGAGCGGTGGTCACTGTCCCCCAGATGCTCACCCACTGAGAGATCTGTGACCTGACCTGGTTCATTACCTAGTACAAGATCTAGTATGGCATTCCCCCTGGTCGGCCTGTCCACATACTGTGACAGGATTCCGTCCTGGACACACTTAACAAATTCTGCCCCATCTAAACCCCTAGAACTAATCAGGTGCCAATCAATATGAGGGAAGTTAAAGTCTCCCATGATAACAACCCTGTTATTTTTGCACCTTTCCAAAATCTGCCTCCCAATCTGCTCCTCTGTATCTCTACTGCTACCAGGGGGCCTATAGAATACCCCCAGTAGAGTAACTGCTCCCTTCCTGTTCCTGACTTTCACCCATATTGACTCAAAAGAGGATCCTGCTACATTACCCACCCTTTCTGTAGCTGTAATAGTATCCCTGACCAGTAATGCCAGCCCTCCTCCCCTTCTTCCGCCCTCAACTCATCGCATGCAGATAAAATTGTGCAACACTTTTGCAGTTCTAGTGGTTTGTTACCGTGGAAACGGAGGAAGTGACTCAACAACGGTAACTGAAAAAGGAAATAACAAACTCAACATCATACGCTATGAGTTACATTGTGACAAAGGTTAACCCTGCAGCCATTTTGAAGTGATGAATCTAGAAATGTAAAGGCTGCCTTTAGCCATGCCTCGTGCTCTATTGAATTAATCATATAGCAGTTCTGGCTCACAAAAAAATGATTACTACTCTAGCGATCAATAACATACTGCGGTAAGTATACCAAATGACACCCTCAAACACCCGCTGTTGCAACTCACTTCACATGTCGCTCACTCCTTGGCTGACGAAGTTTCTCTCCTCACAGGTTTAAAGGGAAGCTTCTTCATTCTGAGGCTGTCCTCTCAGACCACAGACTCTCCCTCTGATGCAATCATCCTCTCCATGTCCACTGTATCTAGGGCTGTTCAGCATTCGCTAGGTTTAAATAAGATCCCGCCCACCTCTATACTTCTTATCTCCATAGAGTGCAGGCCCAGAGTCATCAAAGGCTTGTCATTCATAATTCCTCTCATTCCTGAGATTACTCTTGTGAACCATGTGAGCAACAGTTGTACGGAACACATTTCCGTGAATAACAGGGAATGTGGTACCAGGATAATTCACAGGGGAGAACTGTGGTTTCTTTACTGTTCCTCTAAGTATCACAAAACAAGCCCCTGTGCACAGGTCCATTTCCAGAGGAACAAATTTAGCAATTTGGGTTCACAACCGTACGTCAGAATGGCTTGAAATATTTCCATTTTTTTTTGTGCAGATTTCCAGCATCTTGAGTTCCTGTCTGATTTCCACCGACTGACAGACAGATGACAGTGAGCGGGGATTTCACCACACACAGTTTGAACACCAAACTCACAGGTCTATTTCTGCTGTAGCAAACACGGTACACCCCATTTATACTCAGCCTCTCTCTGTGAGGGATGGGATGGTAACTCATCCTCTCCGCAGTATAGCAGTCATTGATTCCAAAGGAACTCCAGAAAAAAACAAACAAACAAACAAACATCTGAGCTTAGAAAATAAATACTGGCTCAACACCTGTTAAAACTGCGCAGCTTGATCCCGGGTCCATTGTACCTGGATCTGAAACTGTGATATCCCAGGAGTCTGTGATATCCAAGCCAACAATTCTGTGCCGAACCTGTGCTTTCTTTAGAAATTATCTGGGGTTACCCATCGCCCTCTATTTTTCTAAGCTCCTTGTCCCTATCCAAGAATCTCTTTACAGACCCTATCGTATCCTCCTCCAGCACCATCACCGGCAGCCCATTCCATGCACCTACCACTGTCTGTGTAAATAACTTACCCCTGACACCTCCTCTGCACCTACACCCCAGCACCTTAAATCTGTGCCCTGTCATGTTAGTGTCATACGCGGGGCGATGGAAGTGGACCCAAATGCAAGACACAGACACTGAAATACTAGGAACTGAACTGCGTTTATTAAGAATGCTAGGGAAGCCAAGGAGCGAGGACAAAATGATAACATGAAGGTTGATGAAGAGTGACAAACCGAAAACCAGGACTTGGACTTTGGACTAGAACTTAAAAGGGAACTGACGTCATGACTCGGGACTCGGGTTTTAGCAGGGATTTGACTCGGACTTGGCTTGGACTTGGACTTGGAACTTGACTCTTGACTTGCACTAGGCTCAGACTTGACTTAGACAGAAGACACAGAACACTGAGCCGCTGCTCCTCTTTGGAAACAGGACATCGAGCCGGGACTCTTCTTAGACACAGAACACTGAGCCGCTGCTCCTCTTTGGACACAGGACAGGGAGCCGAGTCACAGGGCACAAAACACTGAGACCGTTCCGCACTCAGGGTAGCGGGAAACGGCCGGACCTACCCAGCGGAGGGCAGAACACGGTGAAGCAAAAACACACAACGATAGACTGTTCTTTGACTTGACACGAAAAGGCTCCAAGTAAAGGCAAGCCCCCGACGCGGCCCAGGGACCACAGACAGCGGCTCCAGTCTCACTCCGGTGGGTTAACCTGACGTGGATTCTGACGAGGTCACTGACGAGGACGATCCAGCAGGAATCACTGGACCCCAGAGCTATTTCTCTTGCCAGCCTGAAACGAGAATCCGGTGCCTCAATTAAAGCGCCCAACGGAACAAGAGGAACAAAGGAATAGCCGGGATACGGAATCCACGGACCGGACTGTGAAGAAGAATGCAGTTTTCACGGACCGGACCGTGAAAGTTAGCTATTTCAGCACTGAGAAAAAGCGTCTGACTATCCACACGATCAATGCCTCACATCATTATATACACTTCTGTCAGGTCACCTCTCATCCTCCGATGCTCCAAGGAGAAAAGGCCGAGGACACTTAACAAATTCCCATAAGGCATGCTCCCCAACCCAAGCAACATCCTTGTAAGTACTCCTCTGCACCCTTTCTCTGGTTTCCACGTCCTTCCTGCAGTGACGTGACCAGAACTGAGCACAGTACTCCATGCGAGGTCAGACCAGGGTCCTATGTAGCTGCAACGTTACCTCTCGACTCCGAAACTCAATCCCACGGTTGTTGAAAGCCAATGCACCGTATACCTGCTTAACCACAGAGTCAAGCTTTGAGCAGCTGTGTAGCAGCTTTAAGTGTCGTATGGATTCGGACACCGATATCTCTCTGAACCTCCACACTGCCAAGAGTCTTACCATTAATTCTATATCTGCCATCATATTTGACCTACCAAAATGAACCACCTCAAACTTATCAAGGTTGAACCTATTTCCCATTACTCCAAATAAATGCTTTCCTAACTTATCGTTTCCTATCCCTCTCCAATACTAGGGTAGAGGAGATAGAATTGTGATAACTATCCCTAAAGTGCTCTCCGACTGAGAGATCTGACACCTGACCAGGTTTATTTCTCAACAGCAGATCAAGTGCACTGACTCCTCTTGTAGGCTTATCTACATATCGTGTCAAAAATCCTTCCTGAATACACCTAACAATCTCCACCCCATCTAAATCCCTTGCTCTAGGGAGTTGTCAATCAATACTTGGGAAATTAGAATCTCCCACTACGACGACCCTGTTATTATAACACTTTTCCAGAATCTGTCTCCCTATCTGTGCCTCGATGTCCCTGTTACTATTAAGTGGTCTATAAAAACACACAGTAGAGTTATTGACCCCTTCCGGTTCCTAACTTCCACCCACAGAGGCTCCGTAGACAATCCCTCCAAGGATATATGGTGTATCGGAAAGATAGGTTAGTTGGTAGAGGAACTGTTGTAGCCCCGTGTATAAGAAATAATATTAAATCATGTGAAAGGTATGACACAGGACCGGAATGTGTAGAGGCTTTATGTGTTGACTTAAGAAATGACAAGGATAAAAGGACCATAATGGCAGTTTTATACAGGCCTCGAAACAGCAGCCGGAATGTGGGATTACAAATTACAGGAGGAGATAGAACAGGCCTGTCGGAAAGGCAATGTTATGATAATCGTTGTGGATTTTAACATGCAAGCTAGCAGAACATGCAAGGGAACCTCAGGGTAGCAGAAACACAATAGAAAATTATAAAGTAGAACATGTTGGGAACTCAATACATCAGAGCACATCTTTGAAAGGAGAAATGGTGGTAGACCCAGTTTCAGAACGGGGACTGTCCATGATGCTGCAGATCTGCTGAATGTTTCGAACATTCTCCCCTTTTTACTTTAAATTTCCTGTAACAGCAGTTTTTATTTATTTTTAATGCACAGATATTAACAGATTGGATGGTTGCGAATGCTGTTCCATTTTTCAAGAAAGGGAGTAGAGATAGCTCAGGAAATTATACACCAATGAACCTGACATCAGTGGTTGGTAAATTTATGGAGAAGACCCTAAGATGCAGGATTTACAAACATTTGGGGAGGCATAATATGGTTAGGAATAGCCGGGATGGGTTTGTCAAAAGCAGGACGGGCCGTACGAGCCTAATTGAAGATTTTGAGGATGTGACTAAACACATTGATGAAAGTAGAGCAGTAGATGTAGTGTCTACGGATTTCAGCAAGGCATTTGATAAGGTACCACATGCAAGCCTTATTCGGAAAGTAAGGACGCATGGGATCGAAGGAGACCTTGCTTTGTGGATCGAGAATTGGCTTGTCCACAGAAGGCTCAGAGTTGTTGTAGACGGGTCGCATTCTGCATGGAGGTCACTGAGCAGTGCTGTACCTACGGGATCTATTCTGGCACCCCTTCCCTTCGCAAGTTTTAGAAATGACCTGGATGAGGAAGTGGTGAGATGCTTTAGTATATTTGCTGATGACACCAAGGTTGGGGGTATTGTGGATAGTGTGGAGGGCTGTCGAGGTTACAGCGGGACATCGATTGGATGTAAGACTGGGCTGAGTACTGGCAGATGGAGTTCAACCCAGAAAAGTGTGAGGAGGTTCATTTTGCTAGTTCATCTATGATGGGAGAATATAGTATTAATTGTCAGACTCTTGGCAGTGTGGAGGATCAGAGCGATCTTGGGGTCCGCGTCCATGAGACAATCAAAGCTGCTGCGTAGGTCAACTGTGTGGTTCAGAAGGCATCAGGTGCATTGGCCTTCAACCGTGGGATTGATTTCAAGAGCCGAGAGGTAATGTTACAGCTGTATGCTACCATGATCAGACCCAATCTGGGTACTGTGCACATTTCTGGTCACCTCACTACCAGAAGATTGTGGAAACTACAGAAAATGTGCAATAGAGATTTACAAGGAAGCTTCCTGGATTGGGCAGCATGCCTTCTGAGAAAAAGCTGAGTGAACTTGGCTTTTTCTCCTTGGAGAGATGGAGGATGAGAGGTGACCTGATAGAGGTGTATCAGATAATGATAAGCATAGATCGTGTGGATATTCGGAGACTTTCTCAGGGCTAAAATGGCTAACACGAGAGGGCACAGTTTTAAGGTCCTTTGAAGTATTTACCGAGGCGATGTCAATGGTAAGTTTTTGGTTTCCTTTTATGCATGCAGTGGTGTGCAAGTGGAATGGACTGCCGGCGACGGTGGTGAAGTAAGTACATGTTTCGGACAGCACTGTTGCCCGAAGGGCTTGTGTATTATGCTGCAAGTTTCTACATTTCTATGTTCTCGGTACATTCCATGCAGTCAATGCACACAGCATCCTTGTAGAATGCCTTAATCCTGCCCGCCGAGGCCTTCTCATGGCTCCTTTTGGCTCTCCTAATTTCATTCTTCAACTCTTTCCTGCCAGCATTATAATCTTCTGGACCTGTATCATTGCCAAGTTTTTGAATCTTTCGTAAACTTTTCTTTTCTTCTTGACTAGATTTTCATCAGACATTGTACACCATTCCTTCCCTGTCTCATTGGAACGTCCCTGCGCTTAACTCCACGCAGATATCCCCTCAATATTTGCCACATTTCTTCCCTGCCTTTCCCTGAGAACATCTGTTCCCAATTTATGCTTCCAAATTTCCTCCTGATAGACGCATATTTCCCCTTAATCCGATTAAATGCCTTCCTAACTCGTCTCTTCCTATGCCTCTCCAATGCTATTGTAAAGGAGATAGAATTGTGATCACAATATCTGAAATGTTTTCCCACTGAGAGATCTGTCACTTGACTAGGATTCATTTCTAAACAACAGATCAAGTACAGTCTCTCCTCTTGTAGGCTTAGCTACATATTCTGTCCAGAAACCTTCCTGAACACACCTAACAAACTCCACCCCATCTAATCTCCCTTCTCTAGGGAATTGCCAATCAATAGTTGGGAAATTAAAATCTCCCAACACGACGACCCTGTTATTATCACACCTTTCTAGAATCTGTCTCCTTATCTAATCCTCGATGGCCCTGTTACTATTAAGTGGTGCATAAAAAATACAGAGTACAGTTATTGACCCCTTCCTGTTCCTAACTGTCACCCACAGAGATTCAATTGGAAATCCCTCCAAGGATATAATGTGTATCAGAACGATAGGTTAGTCGGCAGAGGGGTTAGTGTGGCCCTGTATATAAATAATAACATTAAATCATGTGAAAGGTATGAGATAGGATCGGGAGTTGTAGAGTCTTTATGGGTTGAGTTAAGAAATGGCAAGGGTAAAAGGACCCTAAAGGCAGTTTTATACAGGCCTCGAAACAGCAGCCGGGATGTGGATTACAAATTAGAGCAGGAGATAGTAAAGGACTGTCGGAAGGGCAATGTTATGATAATCGTTGGGGATTCCTACATTGAGCTAGTAGAAAATGCAAGGTTACCTCAGTGTAGTAGAAAGAGAATGTAAAATTATAAAATGCAGAATGCTGGGAATTCAGTACATTAGGGTACATCCGTGAAAGGAGAAATGGTGGAAGACCCAGTTTCAGAACTGGGACTGTCATTGATGCTGCAGATCTGCTGAATGTTTCCAACATTCTCTCCTTTTTACTTTAAGTTTCCTGTAACAGCAGTGTTTTTTTTTTGATGCACTGATTCTAACTGATTGGAGAGTTGCGGAGGTTGTTCCCTTATTCAAGAAAAGGGAGTAGAGATAGCTCAGGAAATTATATACCAATGAACCCTACATCAGTGGTTGGTAAATTTATGGAGAAGATCCTGAGAGGCAAGATTTATAAACATTTGGAGAGGCATAATATGATGAGGACTGGTTGGCATGGTTTTGTCAAAAGCAGGTCGTGCCGTACGAGCCTGATTGAAGATTTTGAGGATGTGACTAAACATATTGATGAAAGTAGAGCAGTAGATGTAGTGTGTAGGGATTTCAGCAAGGCATTTGATAAGGTACCACATGCAAGGCTTATTGAGAAAGTAAGAAGGCATGGGATCCAAGGAGACCTTGCTTTGTGGATCGAGAATTGGCCTGTCCACAGAAGGTTCATAGTTGTTGTAGACGGGTCGCATTCTGCCTGGATGTCGCGGAGCAGTGCTGTACCTACGGGATCTGTTCTGCCACACTTTCCGTTTGCAATTTTTAGAAATGACCTGGATGAGGAAATGGTGGGATGCGTTAGTAAATTTGCTGATGACACGAAGGTTGGGGGTATTGTGGATAGTGTGGAAGGCTGTCGAGGTTACAGCGGGACATTGATTGGATGTAAAACTGGGCTGAGAAGTGGCAGATGGAGTTCAACCCAGATAAGTGTGAGGTGGTTCATTTTGCTAGTTCATCTATAATGGTAGAATATAGTATTAATTCTCAGACTCCTGGCGGTGTGGAGGATCAGAGAGATCTTGGGATCCGCGTCCATGGGACAATCAAAGCTGCTGCGTAGGTCAACTGTGTGGTTCAGAAGGCATCAGGTGCATTGGTCTTCAACCGTGGGATTGATTTCAAGAGCCGAGAGGTAATGTTACAGCAATATACTACCGTGATCAGACACAACCTGGGTACTGTGCTCATTTCTGGTCACCTCACTACCCGAAGATTGCAGAAACTATAAAATGTGTTCAGTACAGATTTACAAGGAAGCTTCCTGGATTGGGGAACATGCCTTCTGAGAAAAAGTTGAGTGAACTTGGCCTTTTCTCCCGGGAGAGATGGAGGATGAGAGGTGACCTGATAGAGGTGGTAAAGATGATGATAAGCATTGATCGTGTAGATATTCAGAGGCTCTTTCTCAGGGCTGGAATGGCTAACCCGAGAGGGCACAGTTTTAAGGTCCTTTGAAGTATGTACCGAGGCGATATCAATGGTAAGTTTTCGTTTTCCTTTTACGCAGGCAGTGGCGTGTAAGTGGAATGGACTGCCTGCGACGGTGATGGAGACGGACCAAGTCAGGTCTTTTAAGACGCTGTTGGATACGTACAAAGAGTTTAGAAAAATAGAGGGCTATGAGTAACCCTGGGAAATTTCGGAAGTATGTACATGTTTCGGACAGCACTGTTGCCCGAAGGGCTTGTGTATTATGCTGCAGGTTTCTACATTTCTATGTTCTCAGTACATTTCATACAGTCAATGCTCACAGCATCCTTTCCTCCCACGATCATTCTGTTGCATTTTGTCCCAAGGATACTGTCTCTACCCTGAGAGGAAGTGAACACAGAGCGATAAAGTTGAACAACATGTCTTGCAGTTTAGTAGTTTGTTACCGTGGGAACGGAGGAAGTGTCTCAACAAAGGTAACTGAGAAAGGAAATAACAAACTCAGCATCATACGCTATGAGTTACATTGTGACAAAGGGTAACACTTCAGCCATTTTGAAGCGTGAATCTAAAATTGTAAAGGCTGCTTTAGACATGCCTCGTGCTGTATTGAACTTATCGTATAGTAGTTCTGACTGACAAAACATGATTCGTACCCATAAGATCAATAATATATTGTCATAAATACACCAAATGACAGCCTCAATCACCATCTGTTGCAACAAACTCCACAGCTCGACCACTCTTTGACTGACGAAGTTTCTCTCATCTCAGTTTTGAAGAGAAGGTTGCTTATTCCGAGGCTGTCCTCTCAGACCACAGACTCTCAGTCAGATGGAAACACCCTCTCCATGTCCACCGTCTCCAGGCTGTTCAGCATTCTGTAGGTTTAAATAAGATCCCGTCCAGCTCTGTACTTCTGAACTCCATAGAGTACAGGCCCAGAGTCATCAAATGCTTGTCGTACAGACAGCCTCTCTTTTCTGAGATTACTTTTGTGAACCATGTGAGCAACAATTGTACTGAACACATTTCCAGGAATAACAGGGAAAGTCATACCAGGATAATTCACAGGGAAAAGTTGTGGTTTCTTTTTTCTTCCACAAATATCACAAAGAAAGCGCCTCTGCACAGGTCCATTTCAACAGGAACATAGTTAGTGATTTGTGTTCACATCCATACGTCAGAATGGCTTCAACTAATTTCAAGTTTTTATTGCAAATTTCCTGCATCTTGAGTTTCTGCCTGATTTCCACTGGCTGAGAGGCAGATGACAGTGAGCGGGCATTTCTAAACACAGTTTGAACACCAAGCTCACGTGTCTATTTCTACTGTTTCACACACGGAGAAGCCCATTTACTCACAGTCAGAGGTGAGCAGAACTGAGCACAGTACTCCAAGCAGGGTTTGACTAGGGTCCTACATAGCTGCAACATTACTTCTGCCTCCGAAAATCAATCCCACAGTTGTTGTAGTCAATGCACTGTATACCTCCTTAACCACAGAGTCAAGCTTTGAGCAGCTGTGTAGCATCTTTAAGTGTCCTATCGTCTCGGTCACCGAGATCCCTCTGATCCTCCACACTGCTGAGTCTTACCATTAATTCTATATTCTGCGATCATATTTGTCCTACCAAAATGAGCCACCTCACACTTACCTGAGTTAAACTCCATCTGCCTCCTCTCAGCCCAGATTTGCATCCTATCGATGTCCCGCTGTAACGTCTGACATCCCTCCACACTATCCACAACAACCCCAACATTTGTGTCATCAGCAAATTTACTGACACATCCTTCCACTTCCTCATCCAGGTCATTTATAAAATTAACGAAGAGAAAGGTTCCCAGAACAGATCCCAGAGACACACTACTGGTCACCGACCTCCATGGAGAATATGCACCGTCTACAACCACTCCTTGCCTTCTATATGCAAGCTATTTTTTGGATCTACAAAGCAATATCCCATTGGAACCCATTTCTCCTTACTTTCTCAAGAAGCATTGCATGGGGTACATCTGCTGCTCCACCTTCATCAATGTGTTTCGTCACATAGTCATACAATTCAACTGGGCTCGTCAGGCACGACCTGCCTTTGACAAAGCCATGTTGACAATTTCTAATCATATTATGCCTCTCCAAATGTCCATAAGTCCTGCGGCTCAGGATATTTTCCAACAACTTACCAACCACTGAACTAATGATCACGGCTATATTGTTTTCCTGGGCTATCTCTGCTCCCATTCTTGAAAAAAGGAACGACATCCGCAACTCTCCCATCCTCGGGAACCTCTCTCGTCCCACTGATAATGCAAAGACCATCCCCAAAGGCTGAGCAATCGCTGTCCTCTCATCCCACAGTAGCCTTAGTACATCTCGTCCGGTCCCGGTGTCTTACCCAGATTGATGCTTTCCGAAAGCTCCAGCACATCCTCTTTCTTAATAGCTATATGCTGAAGATTTTCAGTCAGCTGTAAGTCATCCGTAGAATCGCCAAGATTCTTTTCTGTCGTGAATACTGAAGGAAAGTATTCATTAAGTACCTCTGCTATCTCCTCCGGTTCCAGAAACATTTTTCCACTGTCAGACCTGATTGTTCCTGCTCTTTCACGTCTTATGCTTTTGTTCTTCACATACTTGTAGAATGCCTTAATCCTGCCCGCCAAGACCTTCTCATGGCCCCTTCTGGCTCTCCTAATTTCATTCTTCAGCTCTTTCCTGCCAGCATTATAATCTTCTGGACCTGTATCATTATCAGGTTTTTGAACCTTTCGTAAGCATTTCTTTTCTTCTTGACTTTTCATCAGACATTGTACACCATTCCTTCTCTGTCTCATTGCAACTTCCCTGCGCAGAACTCCATGCAGACATCCGCTCAATATTTGTTACATTTCTTCCCTACATTTCCCTGAGAACATCTGTTCCCAATTTCTGCTTCCAAATTTCCGCATGATAGACGCATATTTCTCCTTAATCTGATTAAATGCCTTCCTAACTCGTCTCTTCCAATGCCTCTCCAATGCTATGGTAAAGGAGATAGAATTGTGATCACAATCTCTGAAATGCTTTCCCACTGAGAGATCTAACACCTGACTAGGCTTCATTTCTAAACAACAGATCAAGTACAGTCTCTCCTCTTGTAGGCTTAGCTACATATTCTGTCCAGAAACCTTCCTGAACACACCTAACAAACTGCAGCCCATCTAATCCCCTTTCTCTAGGGAATTGCCAATCAATAGTTGGGAAATTAAAATCTCCCAACAAGACGACCCTGTTATTATCACACCTTTCTAGAATCTGTCTCGCTATCCGCTCCTCAATGTCCCTGTAGCTATTAAGTGGTCCATATAAAAGACAGATTACAGTTATTGACCCCTTCCTGTTCCTAACTTTCACCCACAGAGATTCAGTCGGCAGTCCCGACAAGGATATACGGTGTATCGGAAAGATAGGTTAGTCAGTGTAGGGGTTAGTGTGGCTCTGTGTATAAATAATAACATTAAATCATGTGAAAGGTATGAGATAGGGTTGGGAGGTGTAGAGTCTTTATGGGTTAAAATAAGAAATGGCGAGGATAAAGGAACCCTAATGGCAGTTTTATACAGGCCTCGAAACAGAAGGCGGGATGTGGATTACAAATTACAGCAGGAGATAGTAACGGTCTGTCGGATGGGTAATGTTATGATAATCGTCGGGGACACTAACATTCAAGCTAGTATAACTTGCAAGGTTACCTTAGTGTAGTAGAAAGAGATTGTAAAATTATAAAATTCACAATGCTGGGAAATCAGTACATCAGGGTGCATCCGTGAAGGGAGAAATAGTGGAAGACCCAGTTTCAGAACTGGGAAAGTCATTGATGCTGCATATCTGCTGAATGTTTCCAACATTCTCTTCTTTTTACTTTAAATTTCCTGGAACAGCAGTGTTTTTTTTTTTTTTTAATTTTCGATGCACTGATATTAACTGTTTGGAGGTTTGCGGAGGTTGTTACATTATTCAAGAAAGTTAGTAGAGATTGCTCAGAAAATGATACACCAATGAACCCTACATCAGTGGTTGGTAAATTTATGAAGAAGATCCTGTGAGCCAAGATTTATGAACATTTGGAGAGGCGTAATATGATTAGGAATAGTTGACATGGCTTTGTCAAAAGCAGGTTGTGCCGTACCAGCCAGATTGAAGATTTTGAGGATGTGACTAAACATATTGATGAAAGTAGACCAATAGATGTAGTGTACAGGGATTTCAGCAAGGCATTTGATGAGGTACCACATGCAAAGCTTATTGAGAAAGTAAGAGGGCATGGGATCCAAGGAGACCTTGCTTTGTGAATCGAGAATTGGTTTGTCCACAGAAGGCTCAGAGTTGTTGTAGACGGGTCGCATCCTGCATGGAGGTCACTGAGCAGTGCTGTACCTACGGGATCTGTTCTGGCACACCTTACCTTCGCAAGTTTTAGAAATGACCTGGATGAGGAAGTGGTGGGATGCGTCAGTAAATTTGCTGATGACACCAAGGTTGGGGGTATCGTGGATAGTGTGAAGGGCTGTCGAGGTTACAGCGGGACATCGATTGGATGTAAAACTGGGCTGAGAAGTGGCAGATGGAGTTCAACCCAGATAAGCGTGAGGAGGTTCATTTTGCTACTTCATCTATGATGGTAGAATATAGTATTAATTGTGAGACTCTTGGCAGTGTGGAGGATCAGAGCGATCTTGGGATCCGCGTACATGGGACAATCAAAGCTGCTGTGTAGGTCATCTGTTTGGTTCAGAAGGCATCAGGTGCATTGACCTTCAACCGTGGTATTGATTTCAAGAGCCGAGAGGTAATGTTACAGCTGTATACTACCATGATCAGACCCAACTTGGGTACTGTGCACATTACTAGTCACCTCACTACCCGAAGATTGTAGAAACTATAGAAAGTGTGCAGTAGAGATTTACAAGGAAGCTTCCTGGATTGGGGAACATGCCTTTTGAGAAAAAGTTGAGTGAACTTCCCTTTTCTCCTTGGAGAGATGGAAGATGAGAGGTGACCTGATAGAGGTGCAAAAGATGATGATAAGCATTGATCGTATGGATATTCAGAGACTCTTTCTCAGGGCTGCAATTGCTTACACGAGAGGGCAGAGTTTGAAGGTCCTTGGAAGTAGGTACCGAGGCGATGTCAAGGGTAAGTTTTTTTTTCCTTTTACGCAGACGGTGTGTAAGTGGAATGGACTGCCGGCGACGGTGTTGGAGGCAGATCGAGTAAGGTCTTTTAAGAGGATGTTGGATACGTACATGGAGTTTAGAAAAATAGAGGGCTACGGGTAACCCTGGGAAATTTCTGAAGTATGTACATGTTTCGGACAGCACTGTTGCCCGAAGGGCTTGTGTATTATGCTGCAGGTTTCTACATTTCTATGTTCTCAGTACATTTCATACAGTCAATGCTCACAGCATCCTTTCCTCCCACGATCATTCTGTTGCATTTTGTCCCAAGGATACTGTCTCTAACCTGAGAGGAAGTGAACACAGAGCGATAAAGTTGAACAACATGTCTTGCAGTGTAGTAGTTTGTTACCGTGGGAACGGAGGAAGTGTCTCAACAAAGGTAACTGAAAAAGGAAATAACAAACTCAGCATCATACGCTATGAGTTACATCGCGACAAAGGGTAACCCTGCAGCCATTTTCAAATATGAATCTAAAATTGTAAAGGTTGCTTTAGGCATGTCTCGTGCTGTATTGAATTAATCGTATAGTAGTTCCGACTGACAGAACATGATTCGTACCCAAGAGATCAATAATATATTGTCATAAATACACCAAATGACAGCCTCAATCACCATCTGTTGCAACAAACTCCTCAGCTCGACCACTCTTTGACTGACGAAGTTTCTCTCATCTCAGTTTTGAAGGGAAGGTTGCTTATTCCGAGGCTGTCCTCTCAGACCACAGACTCTCCGTCTGATGGAAACACCCTCTCCATGTCCACCGTCTCCAGGCTGTTCAGCATTCTGTAGTTTTAAATAAGATCCCGTCCAGCTCTGTACTTCTGAACTCCATAGAGTACAGGCCCAGAGTCATCAAATGCTTGTCATGCATAAAGCCTCTTATTTCTGAGTTTACTCTTGTGAACCATGTGAGCAACAGATGCACTCAACATATTTCCAGGAATAACAGGGAAAGTGATACCAGGATAATTCACAGGGAAAAGTTGTGGTTTCTTTTCTGTTCCTCAAATATCACAAAGCAAGCGCCTATGCACAGGTCCATTTCAACAGGAACATAGTTAGCGATTTGTGTTCACATCCATACGTCAGAATGGCTTCAACTAATTACACGTTTTTATTACAAATTTCCAGCATCTTGAGTTTCTGCCTGATTTCCACTGACTGAGAGGCAGATGACAGTGAGCGGGGATTTCTAAACACAATTTGAACACCAAGCTCACGTGTCTATTTCTACTCTTTCACACACGGAGAAGCCCATTTACTCACAGCCTCTCGCTGTGATGGTAACTGTGAGGGGTGGGATGGTAACTAATTCTCTCCTCAGTATGGCAGTCTTTACTTCCAAAGGAAGTCCAGAAACAAACTTCTGAGCTTAGATAATAAGGAAGTACTGGCTCAACACCTCATAAACCTGGGCAGCTTGATTCCCGGGTCCATTGCACTTGGATCTAAAACTGTGATATCCCGGGACTCTGTGATATCCCAACCAAACAATTCTGTGCCGAACCTCTACTTCTTGAAGAAATTACCTCGTGTTACCCCTAGCCCTCCATTTTTCTCGGCTGCATGTCCCTATCCAAGAGCCTCTTCAAAGACCCCATCGTATCCGCCTCCACCACCGTTTCCGGCAGCACATTTCGTGCCCTCACCGCTCTATGAGTAAAAATATTACCCCTGACATTTCGGCTGTACCTACTTCCGAGCACCGTAATAATGTGCCCCGTCATCTTAGCCATTTCAGCCCTGGGGTAAAGCGTCTGACTATCCACACGATCAATGCCTCTCATCACGCTATACAAGTCTATCAGGTCACCTCTCATGCTTCGGTGCTCCAAGGATAAAAGGCCGGGCTGACTTATCAAATTCCCTGAAGGCATGCTCCTCAATCCAGGCTACATCCTTGTAAGTCTCTTCTGCATCCTTTCTGTGTTTTCCACACCCTTTCTGCAGTGAGGTTTCTAGAATTGAGCACGTACTCCAAGCGGGGTCAGACTAGGGTCCTGCGTATCTGCAAAGTTACTCCTCGGTTCCGAACATCAGTCCCACGGCTGTTGACGGCCAATGCACTGCATGACTGCTTTACCAGAGACTCAAGCTTTGAGCAGCTGTGTAGCAGCTTTGGGTGATCTATGGACTCGAACGCCAAGATTCCTCCGATCCTCCACACTGCCAAGAGTCTTACCATTAATTCTATATTCTGCCAGCATATTTGACCTACCAAAATGAACCACCTCACACTTATCTGGGTTGAACTCCATCTGCCACCTCTCAGCCCAGGTTTGCATCCCATTCATGTCTCGCTGTAACGTCTGACAACCCTCCACACTATCCACAACAACCCCAACATTTGTGTCGTCCGCAAATTTACTAACACATCCTTCCACTTCCTCATCCAGGTCATTTATAAAATTAACGAAGAGAAGGGGTCCCAGAACAGATCCCTGAGACACATCAGTAGTCACCGACCTCCATGCAGAATATGCCCCGTCTACAAGCACTCTTTGCCTTCTATAGGCAAGCTAATTTTTGGATCTACAAAACAATATCCCCTTGGATCGATTGTCTCCTGACTTTCTCAAGAAGCATTGCATGGGGTACATCTACTGCTCTACCTTCATCAATGTGTTTAGTCACATCGTCAAACAATTCAATTGGGCTCGTAAGACACGACCAGCCTTTGACAAAGCCATGTTGACGATTTCTAATCATATTATACCTCTCCAAATGTCCATAAGTCCTGCCGCTCAGGATATGTTCCAACAACTTACCAACCACTGAAGTAATGGTCCCTGCTCTATATTTTTCCTGGGCTATCTCTGCTCCCATTCTTGAATAAGGGAACGACCTCCGCAACACTCCCATCCTCGGGAACCTCTCTCGTCCTACGGACAATGCAAAGACAGTCCCCAGAGGCTCAGCAATCTCTTTCCTCGCATCCCACAGTAGCCTTAGTACATCTCGTCCGGTCTCGGTGTCTTATCCAACTTGATGCTTTACAAAAGCTCCAGCAAATCCTTTTTCTTAATAGCTATATGCTCAAGATTTTCAGTCAGCTGTCAGTCATCCCTGCAGTCGCAAAGATCATTTTCTGTAGTAAACACTGAAAGAAAGTATCCATTAATTACCTCTGCTATCTCCTCAGGTTCCAGACACAGTTTTTAACTGTCACATTTAATTGCTCCTATTCTCTGACGTCTTATGCTTTTGGTCATCACATACTTGTTGGATGCCTTGAGGTTTTCCTCAATCCTGCCCGCCAAGGCCTTCTCATGGCCCCTTCTGGCTCTCCTAATTTCATTCTTCAGCTCTTTCCTGCCAGCATTATAATCTTCTGGACCTCTATCATTATCAAGTTTTTGAACCTTTCGTAAGCATTTCTTTTCTTCTTGACTTTTCATCAGACATTGTACACCATTCCTTCTCTGTCTCATTGGAACGTCCCTGCGCAGAACTCCATGCAGACATCCGCTCAATATTTGTTACATTTCTTCCCTACATTTCCCTGAGAACATCTGTTCCCAATTTCTGCTTCCAAATTTCCGCCTGATAGACGTATATTTCTCCTTAATCCGATTAAATGCCTTCCTAATTCGTCTCTTCCAATGCCTCTCCAATGCTATGGTAGAGGAGATAGAATTGTGATCACAATCTCTGAAATGCTTTCCCACTGAGAGATCTAACACCTGACTAGGCTTCATTTCTAAACAACAGATCAAGTACAGTCTCTCCTCTTGTAGGCTTAGCTACATATTGTCCAGAAATCTTCCTGAACACACCTAACAAACTGCAGCCCATCTAATCCCCTTTCTCTAGGGAATTGCCAGTCAATAGTTGGGAAATTAAAATCTCCCAACAAGACGACCCTGTTATTACCATACCTTTCTAGAATCTGTCACGCTATCCGCTCCTCAATGTCCCTGTTACTATTAAGTGGTCCATATAAATCACAGAGTACAGTTATTGACCCCTTCCTGTTCCTAACTTTCACCCACAGAGATTCAGTAGGCAATCCCTCCAAGGATATAATGTGTATCAGAAAGATAGGTTAGTCGGTGGAGGGGTTAATGTGGCCCTGTGTATAAATAATAACATTAAATCATGTGAAAGGTATGAG
The DNA here is from genome assembly GCF_963921235.1 of Mobula hypostoma. Lineage (NCBI taxonomy): Eukaryota > Metazoa > Chordata > Chondrichthyes > Myliobatiformes > Myliobatidae > Mobula > Mobula hypostoma. The sequence goes on along the minus strand of NW_026948182.1, from coordinate 390,722 downwards.
ATAGGGTTGGGAGGTGTAGAGTCTTTATGGGTTAAGATAAGAAATGGCAAGGATAAAGGAACCCTAATGGCAGTTTTATACAGGCCTCGAAACAGAAGCCGGGATGTGGATTACAAATTACAGCAGGAGATAGTAACGGTCTGTCGGAAGGGCAATGTTATGATAATCGTTGGGGACACTAACATTCAAGCTAGTAGAACTTGCAAGGTTACCTCAGTGTAGTAGAAAGAGAATGTAAAATTATAAAATGCAGAATGCTGGGAAATCAGTACATCAGGGTACATCCGTGAAGGGAGAAATAGTGGAAGGCCCAGTTTCAGAACTGGGACAGTCATTGATGCTGCATATCTGCTGAATGTTTCCAACATTCTCTTCTTTTTACTTTAAGTTTCCTGGAACAGCAGTGTTTTTTTTTTATTTTCGATGCACAGATATTAACTGTTTGGAGGTTTGCGGAGGTTGTTCCATTATTCAAGAAAGTTAGAAGAGATTGCTCAGAAAATGATACACCAATGAACCCTACATCAGTGGTTGGTAAATTTATGAAGAAGATCCTGTGAGCCAAGATTTATGAACATTTGGAGAGGCGTAATATGATTAGGAATAGTTGACATGGTTTTGTCAAAAGCAAGTCGTGCCGTACCAGCCTGATTGAAGATTTTGAGGATGTGACTAAACATATTGATGAAAGTAGACCAATAGATGTAGTGTACAGGGATTTCAGCAAGGCATTTGATGAGGTACCACATGCAAAGCTTATTGAGAAAGTAAGAAGGCATGGGATCCAAGGAGACCTTGATTTGTGAATCGAGAATTGGTTTGTCCACAGAAGGCTCAGAGTTGTTGTAGACGGGTCGCATTCTGCATGGAGGTCACTGAGCAGTGCTGTACCTACGGGATCTGTTCTGGCACACCTTACCTTCGCAAGTTTTAGAAATGACCTGGACGAGGAAGTGGTGGGATGCGTCAGTAAATTTGCTGATGACACCAAGGTTGGGGGTATCGTGGATAGTGTGGAGGGCTGTCGAGGTTACAGCGGGACATCGATTGGATGTAAAACTGGGCTGAGAAGTGGCAGATGGAGTTCAACCCAGATAAGTGTGAGGAGGTTCATTTTGCTACTTCATCTATGATGGTAGAATATAGTATTAATTGTCAGACTCTTGGCAGTGTGGAGGATCAGAGCGATCTTGGGATCTGCGTACATGGGACAATCGAAGCTGCTGTGTAGGTCATCTGTGTGGTTCAGAAGGCATCAGGTGCATTGACCTTCAACCGTGGGATTGATTTCAAGAGCTGAGAGGTAATGTTACAGCTGTATACTACCATGATCAGACCCAACTTGGGTACTGTGCACATTACTAGTCACCTCACTACCCGAAGATTGTAGAAACTATAGAAAGTGTGCAGTAGAGATTTACAAGGAAGCTTCCTGGATTGGGGAGCACGCCTTTTGAGAAAAAGTTGAGTGAACTTCCCTTCTCTCCTTGGAGAGATGGAAGATGAGAGGTGACCTGATAGAGGTGCAAAAGATGATGATAAGCATTGATCGTATGGATATTCAGAGACTCTTTCTCAGGGCTGCAATTGCTTACACGAGAGGGCAGAGTTTGAAGGTCCTTGGAAGTAGGTACCGAGGCGATGTCAAGGGTAAGTTTTTTTTTCCTTTTACGCAGACGGTGTGTAAGTGGAATGGACTGCCGGCGACGGTGATGGAGGCAGATCGAGTAAGGTCTTTTAAGAGGATGTTGGATACGTACATGGAGTTTAGAAAAATAGAGGGCTATGGGTAACCCTGGGAAATTTCTGAAGTATGTACATGTTTCGGACAGCACTGTTGCCCGAAGGGCTTGTGTATTATGCTGCAGGTTTCTACATTTCTATGTTCTCAGTACATTTCATACAGTCAATGCTCACAGCATCCTTTCCTCCCACGATCATTCTGTTGCATTTTGTCCCAAGGATACTGTCTCTAACCTGAGAGGAAGTGAACACAGAGCGATAAAGTTGAACAACATGTCTTGCAGTGTAGTAGTTTGTTACCGTGGGAACGGAGGAAGTGTCTCAACAAAGGTAACTGAAAAAGGAAATAACAAACTCAGCATCATACGCTATGAGTTACATCGCGACAAAGGGTAACCCTGCAGCCATTTTCAAATATGAATCTAAAATTGTAAAGGTTGCTTTAGGCATGTCTCGTGCTGCATTGAATTAATCGTATAGTCGTTCCGACTGACAAAACATGATTCGTACCCAAGAGATCAATAATATATTGTCATAAATACACCAAATGACAGCCTCAATCACCATCTGTTGCAACAAACTCCTCAGCTCGACCACTCTTTGACTGACGAAGTTTCTCTCATCTCAGTTTTGAAGGGAAGGTTGATTATTCCGAGGCTGTCCTCTCAGACCACAGACTCTCAGTCTGATGGAAACACCCTCTCCATGTCCACCGTCTCCAGGCTGTTCAGCATTCTGTAGTTTTAAATAAGATCCCGTCCAGCTCTGTACTTCTGAACTCCATAGAGTACAGGCCCAGAGTCATCAAATGCTTGTCATGCATAAACCCTCTTATTTCTGAGTTTACTCTTGTGAACCATGTGAGCAACAGATGCACTCAACATATTTCCAGGAATAACAGGGAAAGTGATACCAGGATAATTCACAGGGAAAAGTTGTGGTTTCTTTTCTGTTCCTCAAATATCACAAAGCAAGCGCCTATGCACAGGTCCATTTCAACAGGAACATAGTTAGCGATTTGTGTTCACATCCATACGTCAGAATGGCTTAAACTAATTTCACGTTTTTATTACAAATTTCCAGCATCTTGAGTTTCTGCCTGATTTCCACTGACTGAGAGGCAGATGACAGTGAGCGGGGATTTCTAAACACAATTTGAACACCAAGCTCACGTGTCTATTTCTACTGTTTCACAGACGGAGAAGCCCATTTACTCACAGCCTCACTCTGTGATGGTAACTGTGAGGGGTGGGATGGTAACTAATTCTCTCATCTACCTTCATCATTCTACCTTCATCAATGTGTTTCGTCACATAGTCATACAATTCAACTGGGCTCGTCAGGCACGACCTGCCTTTGACAAAGCCATGTTGACAATTGCTAATCATATTATGCCTCTCCAAATGTCCATAAGTCCTACCGCTCAGGATATTTTCCAACAACTTACCAACCACTGAACTGATGATCACGGCTCTATAATTTTCCTGGGCTATCTCTGCTCCCATTCTTGAAAAAGGGAACGACATCCGCAACACTCCCATCCTCGGGAACCTCTCTCGTCCCACTGATAATGCAAAGACCATCCCCAAAGGCTCAGCAATCGCTGTCCTCTCATCCCACAGAAGCCTTAGTACATCTCGTCCGGTCCCGGTGTCTTACCCAGATTGATGCTTTTCCAGCACATCCTCTTTCTTAATAGCTATATGCTGAAGATTTTCAGTCAGCTGTAAGTCATCCGTAGAATCGCCAAGATTCTGTTCTGTAGTGAATACTGAAGGAAAGTATTCATTAAGTACCTCTGCTATCTCCTCCGGTTCCAGAAACATTTTTCCACTGTCAGACTTGATTGTTCCTGCTCTCTGACGTCTTATGCTTTTGTTCTTCACATACTTGTAGAATGCCTTAATCCTACCCGCCAAGGCCTTCTCATGGCCCCTTATGGCTCTCCTAATTTCATTCTTCAGCTCTTTCCTGCCAGCATTATAATCTTCTGGACCTCTATCATTGCCAAGTTTTTGAACCTTTCGTAAGCTTTTCTTTTCTTCTTGACTTTTCATCAGACATTGTACACAATTCCTTCTCTGTCTCATTGGAACGTCCCTGCGCAGAACTCCATGCAGATATCCGCTCAATATTTGTTACATTTTTTCCCTACATTTCCCTGAGAACATCTGTTCCCAATTTCTGCTTCCAAATTTCCACCTGATAGACGCATATTTCCCCTTAATCCGATTAAATGCCTTCCTAACTCGTCTCTTCCAATGCCTCTCCAATGCTATGGTAAAGGAGATAGAATTGTAATCACAATCTCTGAAATGCTTTCCCACTGAGAGTTCTGACACCTGACGAGGCTTCATTTCTGAACAACAGATCAAGTACAGTCTCGCCTCTTGTAGGCTTAGCTACATATTCTGTCCAGAAACCTTCCTGAACACACCTAACAAACTGCAGCCCATCTAATCTCCTTTCTCTAGGGAATTGCCAGTCAATAGTTGGGAAATTAAAATCTCCCAACAAGACGACCCTGTTATTACCATACCTTTCTAGAATCTGTCTCGCTATCCGCTCCTCAATGTCCCTGTTACTACTAAGTGGTCCATATAAATCACAGAGTACAGTTATTGACCCCTTCCTGTTCCTAACTTTCACCCACAGAGATTCAGTAGGCAATCCCTCCAAGGATATAATGTGTATCAGAAAGATAGGTTAGTCGGTGGAGGGGTTAATGTGGCCCTGTGTATAAATAATAACATTAAATCATGTGAAAGGTATGAGATAGGGTTGGGAGGTGTAGAGTCTTTATGGGTTAAGATAAGAAATGGCAAGGATAAAGGAACCCTAAAGGCAGTTTTATACAAGCCTCGAAACAGAAGCCGGGATGTGGATTACAAATTACAGCAGGAGATAGTAACGGTCTGTCGGAAGGGCAATGTTATGATAATCGTTGGGGACACTAACATTCAAGCTAGTAGAACTTGCAAGGTTACCTCAGTGTAGTAGAAAGAGAATGTAAAATTCTAAAATGCAGAATGCTGGGAAATCAGTACATCAGGGTACATCCGTGAAGGGAGAAATAGTGGAAGGCCCAGTTTCAGAACTGGGACAGTCATTGATGCTGCAGATCTGCTGAATGTTTCCAACATTCTCTTCTTTTTACTTTAAGTTTCCTGGAACAGCAGTGTTTTTTTTTTCGATGCACAGATATTAACTGTTTGGAGGGATGCGGAGGTTGTTCCATTATTCAAGAAAGTTAGTAGAGATTGCTCAGAAAATGATACACCAAAGAACCCTACATCAGTGGTTGGTAAATTTATGAAGAAGATCCTGTGAGCCAAGATTTATGAACATTTGGAGAGGAGTAATATGATTAGGAATAGTTGACATGGTTTTGTCAAAAGCGGGTCGTGCCGTGCCAGCCTGATTGAAGAATTTGAGGATGTGACTAAACATATTGATGAAAGTAGACCAATAGATGTAGTGTACAGGGATTTCAGCAAGGCATTTGATGAGGTACCACATGCAAGGCTTATTGAGAAAGTAAGAAGGCATGGGATCCAAGGAGAACTTGCTTTGTGAATCGAGAATTGGTTTGTCCACAGAAGGCTCAGAGTTGTTGTAGACGGGTCGCATTCTGCCTGGATGTCGCTGAGCAGTGCTGTACCTATGGGATCTGTTCTGGCACACCTTCCCTTCGCAAGTTTTAGAAATGACCTGGATGAGGAAGTGGTGGGATGCGTTAGTAAATTTGCTGATGACACCGAGGTTGGGGGTATTGTGGATAGTGTGGAGGGCGGTCGAGGTTACAGCGGGACATTGATTGGATGTAAAACTGGGCTGAGAAGTGGCAGATGGAGTTCAACCCAGATAAGTGTGAGGAGGTTCATTTTGCTACTTCATCTATGATGGTAGAATATAGTATTAATTGTCAGACTCTTGGCAGTGTGGAGGATCAGAGCGATCTTGGGATCCGCGTACATGGGACAATCAAAGCTGCTGTGTAGGTCATCTGTTTGGTTCAGAAGGCATCAGATGCATTGACCTTCAACCGTGGGATTGATTTCAAGAGCTGAGAGGTAATGTTACAGCTGTATACTACCATGATCAGACCCAACTTGGGTACTGTGCACATTACTAGTCACCTCACTACCCGAAGATTGTAGAAACTATAGAAAGTGTGCAGTAGAGATTTACAAGGAAGCTTCCTGGATTGGGGAGCACGCCTTCTGAGAAAAAGTTGAGTGAACTTGCCCTTTTCTCCTTGGAGAGATGGAAGATGAGAGGTGACCTGATAGATGTGCAAAAGATGATGATAAGCATTGATCGTATGGATATTCAGAGACTCTTTCTCAGGGCTGCAATTGCTTACACGAGAGGGCAGAGTTTGAAGGTCCTTGGAAGTAGGTACCGAGGCGATGTCAAGGGTAAGTTTTTTTTTCCTTTTACGCAGACGGTGTGTAAGTGGAAGGGACTGCCGGCGACGGTGATGGAGGCAGATCGAGTAAGGTCTTTTAAGAGGATGTTGGATACGTACATGGAGTTTAGAAAAATAGAGGGCTATGGGTAACCCTGGGAAATTTCTGAAGTATGTACATGCTTCGGACAGCACTGTTGCCCGAAGGGTTGTGTATTATGCTGCAGGTTTCTACATTTCTATGTTCTCAGTACATTTCATACAGTCAATGCTCACAGCATCCTTTCCTCCCACGATCATTCTGTTGCATTTTGTCCCAAGGATACTGTCTCTACCCTGAGAGGAAGTGAACACAGAGCGATAAAGTTGAGCAACATGTCTTGCAGTTTAGTAGTTTGTTACCGTGGGAACGGAGGAAGTGTCTCAACAAAGGTAACTGAAAAAGGAAATAACAAACTCAGCATCATACGCTATGAGTTACATCGCGACAAAGGGTAACCCTGCAGCCATTTTCAAATATGAATCTAAAATTGTAAAGGCTGCTTTAGGCATGTCTCGTGCTGTATTGAATTAATCGTATAGTAGTTCCGACTGACAGAACATGATTCGTACCAAAGAGATCAATAATATATTGTCATAAATACACCAAATGACAGCCTCAATCACCATCTGTTGCAACAAACTCCTCAGCTCGACCACTCTTTGACTGACGAAGTTTCTCTCATCTCAGTTTTGAAGGGAAGGATGCTTATTCCGAGGCTGTCCTCTCAGAGCACAGACTCTCCGTCTGATGGAAACACCCTCTCCATGTCCACCGTCTCCAGGCTGTTCAGCATTCTGTAGTTTTAAATAAGGTCCCGTCCAGCTCTGTACTTCTGAACTCCATACAGTTCAGGCCCAGAGTCATCAAATGCTTGTAATACATAAACTCTCTTATTTCTTAGTTTACTCTTGTGAACCATGTGAGCAACAGATGCACTCAACATATTTCCAGGAATAACAGGGAAAGTGATACCAGGATAATTCACAGGGAAAAGTTGTGGTTTATTTTCTGTTCCTCAAATATCACAAAGCAAGCGCCTATGCACAGGTCCATTTCAATAGGAACATAGTTAGCGATTTGTGTTCACATCCATACGTCAGAATGGCTTCAACTAATTTCACGTTTGTATTACAAATTTCCAGCATCTTGAGTTTCTGCCTGATTTCCACTGACTGAGAGGCAGCTGACAGTGAGCGGGGATTTCTAAACACAGTTTGAACACCAAGCTCACGTGTCTATTTCTACTGTTTCACACACGGAGAAGCCCATTTACTCACAGCCTCACTCTGTGATGGTAACCATGAGGGGTGGGGTGGTAATGAATTCTCTCCTCAGTATGGCAGTCTTTACTTCAAAAGGAAGTCCAGAAACAAACTTCTGAGCTTAGATAATAAGGAAATACTGGCTCAACACCTCATAAACCTGGGCAGCTTGATTCCCGGGTCCATTGCACTTGGATCTAAAACTGTGATATCCCGGGACTCTGTGATATCCCAACCAAACAATTCTGTGCCGAACCTCTACTTCTTGAAGAAATTACCTCGTGTTACCCCGAGCCCTCCATTTTTCTCGGCTGCATGTACCTATCCAAGAGCCTCTTCAAAGACCCCATCGTATCCGCCTCCACCACCGTTTCCGGCAGCACATTTCGTGCACTCACCGCTCTCTGAGTAAAAATATTACCCCTGACATTTCGGCTGTACCTACTTCCGAGCACCGTAATAATGTGCCCCGTCATCTTAGCCATTTCAGCCCTGGAGTAAAGCGTCTGACTACCCACACGATCAATGCCTCTCATCACCCTGTACAAGTCTATCAGGTCACCTCTCATGCTCCGGTGCTCCAAGGATAAAAGGCCGGGCTCACTTAACAAATTCCCTGAGGGCATGCTCCTCAATCCAGGCTACATCCTTCTAAGTCTCTTCTGCACCCTTTCTATGGTTTCCACATCCTTCCTGCAGTGAAGTGAGCAGAACTGAGCACAGTACTCCAAGCAGGGTTTGACTAGGGTCCTACATAGCTGCAACATTACTTCTGCCTCCGAAAATCAATCCCACAGTTGTTGCAGTCAATGCACTGTATGCCTGCTTAACCACAGAGTCAAGCTTTGAGCAGCTGTGTAGCATCTTTAAGTGTCCTATCGTCTCGGACACCGAGATCCCTCTGATCCTCCACACTGTCGAGTCTTACCATTAATTCTATATTCTGCCATCATATTTGTCCTACCAAAATGAGCCACCTCACACCTACCTGAGTTAAACTCCATCTGCCTCCTCTCAGCCCAGATTTGCATCCTATCGATGTCCCGCTGTAAGGTCTTTTAAGAGGATGTTGGATACGTACATGGAGTTTATAAAAATAGAGGGCTATGGGTAACCCTGGGTTACTAACCCACTAACATAGTTAGCGATTTGTGTTCACATCCATACGTCAGAATGGCTTCAACTAATTTCACGTTTTTATTGCAAATTTCCAGCATCTTGAGTTTTTGCCTGATTTCCACTGACTGAGAGGCAGATGATACTGAGCTGGGATTTCTAATCACAGTTTGAACACCAAGCTCACGTGTCTATTTCTACTGTTTCACACACGGAATAGCCCACTTACTCACAGCCTCACTCTGTGATGGTAACCGTGAGGGGTGGGGTGGTAACTAATTCTCTCCTCAGTTTGGCAGTCTTTACTTCCAAAGGAAGTCCAGAAACAAACTTCTGAACTTAGATAATAAGGAAATACTGGCTCAACACCTCATAAACCTGGGCAGCTTGATTCCCGGGTCCATTGCACTTGGATCTGAAACTGTGATATCCCGGGACTCTGTGATATCCCAAGCAAAGAATTATGTGCCGAAGCTCTACTTCTTGAAGAAATTAACTAGGGTTACCCCTAACCCTCCATTCTTCTGGTCTCCATGTCCCTATCCAAGAGCCTCTTCAAAGACCCCATCGTATCCGCCTCCAGCACCGTTGCCGGCAGCACATTCCATGCACTCACCACTCTGCGTAACAATATTACCCCTGACATCTCCGCTGTACCTACTTCCGATTACCGTAAAAATGTGCCCCCTCATGTAAGCCATTTCAGCCCTGGAGAAAAGCGTCTGACTACCCACACGATCAATGCCTCTCATCATCCTATACACCTCTATCAGGTCACATCTCATCCTCCGACGCTCCAAGGATAAAAGGCCGGTCTCACCTAACAAATTCCCTGACGGCATGCTCCTCAATCCAGGCTGCATCCTTGTAAGTCTCTTCTGCACTCTCTCTATGGTTTCCACACCATTTCCGCAGTGAGGACCTGAATCGAGCACAGTACTCCAAGCGGGGTCAAACCAGGGTCCTACGTAACTGCAAAGTTACTTCTCGGCTCCGAATATCAGTCCCACGGTTGTTGAAGGCCAATGCACCGTATGCCTGCTTAACCACAGAGTCAAGCTTTGAGCAGCTGTGTAACAGCTTTAAATGTTCTATGGACTCGAACGCCAAGATTCCTCCGATCCTCCACACTGCCAAGAGTCTTACCATTAATTCTATATTCTGCCATCATATTTGACCTACCGAAATGAACCACCTCACACTTATCTGGGTTGAACTCCATCTGCCACCTCTCAGCCCAGGTTTGCATCCCATTCATGTCTCGCTGTAACGTCTGACAACCCTCCACACTATCCACAACAACCCCAACATTTGTGTCGTGGGCAAATTTACTAACACATCCTTCCACTTCCTAATCCAGGTCATTTATAAAATTAACGAAGAGAAGGGGTCCCAGAACAGATCCCTGAGACACATCAGTAGTCACCGACCTCCATGCAGAATATGCCCCGTCTACAAGCACTCTTTACCTTCTATAGGCAAGCTAATTTTTGGATCTACAAAACAATATCCCATTGGATCGATTGTCTCCTGACTTTCTCAAGAAGCATTGCATGGGGTACATCTACTGCTCTACCTTCATCAATGTGTTTAGTCACATCGTCAAACAATTCAATTGGGCTCGTAAGGCACGACCAGCCTTTGACAAAGCCATGTTGACAATTTCTAATCATATTATACCTCTCCAAATGTCCATAAGTCCTGCCGCTCAGGATATTTTCCAACAACTTACCAACGACTGAACTAATGATCAGTGGTCTATAATTTTCCTGGGCTATCTCTGCTCCCATTCTTGAATAAGGGAACGACATCCGCAACCCTCCCATCCTCGGGAACCTCTCTCGTCCCACTGATAATGTAAAGACCATCCCCAGAGGCTCAGCAATCTCTTTCCTCGCATCCCACAGTAGCCTTAGTACATCTCGTCCGGTCTCGGTGTCTTATCCAACTTGATGCTTTCCAAAAGCTCCAGTACATCCTTTTTCTTAATAGATATATGCTGAAGTATTTCAGTCAATTGTAAGTCATCCCTGCAATCGCAGAGATCCTTTTCTGTAGTGAATACTGAAGGAAAGTATTCATTAAGTACCTCTGCTATCTCCTCCGGTTCCAGACACATTTTTCCACTGTCAGACTTGATTGTTCCTGCTCTCTCACGTCTTATGCTTTTGCTGTTCACATACTTGTAGAATGCCTTAATCCTGCCCGCCAAGGTCTTCTCATGGCTCCTTCTCGCTCTCCTAATTTCATTCTTCAGCTCTTTCCTGCCAGCATTATAATCTTCTGGACCTGTATCATTATCAAGTTTTTGAACCTTTCGTAAGCTATTCTTTTCTTCTTGACTAGATTTTCATCAGACACTGTACACCATTCCTTCCCTGTCTCATTGGAACGTTCCTGCGCAGAACTCCATGCAGATATCCGCTCAATATTTGTCACATTTCTTCCCTACATTTCCCTGGGAACATCTGTTCCCAATTTATGCTTCCAAATTTCCGCCTGATAGACGCATATTTCCCCTTACTCCAATTAAATGCTTTCTTGACTTGTCTCTTCCTATTCCTCTCCAATTATATGGTAAAGGAGATAGAATTGTGATCACTATCTCTGAAGTATTTTCCCACTGTGAGATATGACACCTGACTAGGCTTCATTTCTAAATAAAAGATCAAGTACAGTCTCTCCTCTTGTAGGCTCAGCTACATACTATGTCCAGAAACCTTCCTGAACACACCTAATACACTGCAGCCCATCTAATCCCCTTTTTCTAGGGAGTCGCCAATCAACAGTTGAGAAATTAAAATCTCCCAACACGACGACCCTGTTATTATCACACCTTTCTAGAATCTGTCTCCCTATCCGCTCCTCGATGTCCCTGTTACTATTAAGTGGTCTATAAAAAAAAACATAGTACAGTTATTGATCCCTTCCTGTTCCTAACTTTCACCCACAGTGATTCAGTAGGCAATCCCTCCAAGGATATACGGTGTATCGGAAAGATAGGTTAGTCGGTGGAGGTGTTAGTGTGGCCCTGTATATAAATAATAACATTAAATCATGTGAAAGGTATTTCATAGGATCGGGGGGTGTAGAGTCTTTATGGGTTGAGTTAAGAAATGGCAAGGGTAAAGCGACCCTAAAGGCAGTTTTATACAGGCCTCGAAACAGCAGCCGGGATGTGGATTACAAATTACAGCAAGAGATAGTAAAGGACTGTCGGAAGGGCAATTTTATGATAATCGTTGGGGATTTTAACATGCAAGCTGGCAGAACATGCAAGGTAACCTCAGTGTAGTAGAAAGACAATGTAACATTATAAAATGCAGAATGCTGGGAATTCAGTACATCAGGGTACATCCGTGAAAGGAGAAATGGTGGAAGACCCAGTTTCAGAACTGGGACAATCATTGATGCTGCAGATCTGCTGAATGTTTCCAACATTCTCTTCTTTTAATTTTCAGTTTCTTGTAACAGCTATGTTTTTTTTTTATTGTTTTTAATGCACAGATATTAACTGATTGGAGGGTTGCGGAGGTTGTTCCCTTATTCAACAAAGCGAGTAGAGATAGCTCAGGAAATTATACACCAATGAACCCTACATGGTAAATGGTTGGTAAATTTATGGTGAAGATCCTGAGGGGCAAGATTTATGAACATTTGGAGAAGCATAATATGATTAGGAATAGTTGGCATGGGTTTGACAAAAGCAGGTCGTGCCGTACCAGCCTGATTGAAGATTTTGAGGATGTGACAAAACATATTGAGGAAAGTAGAGCAGTAGATGTAGTGTACAGGGATTTTAGCAAGGCATTTGATAAGGTACCACATGCAAGGCTTAATGAGAAAGTAAGAAGGCATGAGATCCAAGGAGAGCTTGCTTTGTGGATCGAGAATTGGCGGCCTGAACAAAGTTGCACAAATGTAAATGCCAGTATTTATTAGTTTTCTCTTTAATCCAATACAGGGATAATGCAGTCAATGCACATAACATCCTCCCCACCCCACTATCAGTCTGCTATTTCTGCTTCCAAGCCTCCTTCCGACAAAGATTAACACAGCGGACATTTGGTAACGCTGAAGATAAAAACGGAATGGCTGTCTTTACCCAGCATGTGCTGTATTCAATAAATACTCTGATGGTTACAGGTAACAAACACCGATTTCATGAATAACTCTGTGAGGCAAAATACGTCACAATGAAAACAACGGCAGAAGAGAGATTGTCGATATATAATCATTGATGGGATACAGGTTGGACCGAGGTTGAACAAGATAGTTGATATATATCATTGAGGTGGTAGGATACGGGCTGGACAAAGGTTAAACAAGATGGTTGATATACATCACTGAGGTGGTGAGATACAGACTGAACAGAGGAGGAACAAGATGGCTGAAATATATCATGAACGTGGTGAGATACAGGTTGGACAGAGGGTGAACAAGATGGTTGATCGATATCATTGAGGTGGTGGGATATAGGGTGGACAGTGATATTCCCAGATGGGCAGGGAATTGAGTTGACTTTGTTACTTACATCCTTCACATACATGAGGAGTAAAAATCTTTACTTTTCCGTCTAAATATGTCATGAAAAATTGATAGTAATTTATAATAAATAGTATGTCCAACAATATGACAATATTGTCAGCATGATTTAATCAGTCTGATGGTCTGGTGGAAGAAGCTGTCCCAAAGCCTGTTGGTCCTGGCTTTTATGCTGCTGTACCATTTCCCAGATGGTAGCAGCTGGAACAGTTTATGGTTGGGGTGACACAGTTCCCTAATGGTCTGAGGGGAAAAGGCTCTGTTGTACCTTTTTTCACAACACAGCCGGTATGTACAGACCATGTGAGATCCTCGGTGATGTTTATGCTGAGGAACTTCAAGCTGTTCACCCTCTCAACCCCAGATCCATTGACGTCAATAGGGGATACCCTGTGTCCGTTCGTCCTTTCGTCCACAACCAGCTCCTTTGTTTTTGCGACATTGAGGGAGGGATTGTTTTCTTGACAGGGTGATGAATTCTTCTGTGTAGGATGCCTCATTGGTATTTGCGATTAGGCCAATCAGTGTTTTGTCGTCAGCAAATTTGATCAGCTGTTTGGAGCTGTGGGTGACGACACCATCATGGGAATACAGAGAGTAAAGGAGGGGGCCAAGGAGACAACCCTGTGGGGCATGTGTGCTGAGGGTCAGAGAGACAGAAGTGAGCGAGCCCACTCTTATCACCTGCTGGCGATATGATAGGAAGTCCAGGATCCAGCTACACAGGGCAGGGTGAAGGCCGTAGTCTCTGAGCTTCTTGTCAATACCTCACGCCTTCATGTGGCTACTGCCCTGCTCATGACTGCAAGGAACTGAAAGAAATTTAATCTCATCTGGGATCATCATAGTAACAAGCCTGTCCTCCATAGAACTTCCTACACTTCTCCCTGCATCTGAAAAGCAAACCATATACTCAAAAATCCCCACAACCTGGATATTCTGGCTACAAACCAATGCCTTAAAGTGCGTACCAGCAGACTTAAAGACGGTTTCCTTTCTGTGGCTATAAGCCGAATGAACGATAAAATGGACTCGACCTCACAATGTAACTCGACGTGACCCTGCACCATATGTCTATCTGCACTGCACTTTCTCTGCAGCCGTAATGCTTTGTTACAGTTATTGTTCTGTTTTACTGTTGTACAATGTATTGTACAGAAGACCTGTTGTCAATGTACTGTTGTAATATATTATCTGTATTCCCCATTTTAATTGTGCGGAAATATTAGACGGACTGAGTTTCTGCTTTGGAAATTCAGAGGGAAACTTAAATGAGGAACACAAATAAATCGAAAAAGCTTCCATCTCGCATTACGATCTGCGGTAATCGGGATCAGGTGACCGGTGGTGGTTATCCCATGCCAATACCAGAATCAGGTTTAATAGTACCGGCATATGCCATGGGGAGCAGGATTTTACACTATATTCCAGATACAATCTCAATAAAGCACAAATAATTGTAGATGCAATTGTCACTTTGCCCGGACCATCGGCCCCGCTTGCAGGGCAACAGTCTGCCGGTGTTTGCCCCCCAATGTGGTGAGTCCCTCTGCTCGCCACCACCGTGGGCTCAGACATTTCCACAGATGAGCCCCTCCTGTCCCCACCGGGACAAACATCCTGTCCGCCCCCTCTCTCACCATCTTCATCCTTTCAATAACTCCCCCCCACCCACCCCCACCGCCTTCCTTCTTCTTCCGGAATCCCTTCCGCTCCGGGGAGCCGGCATCGGCGGCAGCGGGCGACCGGTCAGTGGGGCTACTGTCCTCTCCGCTGGTCCGCCTCCGCTATTGGGTGTAAACATTGATTGTCATCGCTTCGCTCCGATGGGAATAGCGAAGCTGGGCAATCAGTTCAGTTCAATTCAATCCCTCTGTTGACAGTGGGGGGGGGGGGGGGGGATGGCACGCGCTGAGCAGCTGAACCGTTAAACCGAAAAAGCTCGAGAACAGCAGCGCGTGTGGACATAAGGCACCGTGCACGTGGCAGCAGATGTAATGCGGGGAGCCCATGTGTGACGTCAGGCGCGTGCAGACGGCATTGTGACGTCACGGGAGGGGAGCGCTTCCAATTGAAAACACTTTTCATTTCGTATGATTTGAAACAATGGCCAAAGATGTGAGACTAAAGTGTAGGTTAGGGTGTGTGTGTGTGTGTGTGTGTTTCTGTGTGTGTGTTTGTGTGTGTGTGTGTGTGTGTGTTTCTGTGTGTGTGTGTGTGTGTGTGTGTGTGTGTGTGTGTGTGTGTGTGTGTGTGTGTGTGTGTGTGTGTGTGTGTGTGTGTGTGTGTGTGTGTGTGTGTGTGTGTGTGTGTGTGTGTGTGTGTGTGTGTGTGTGTGTGTGTGTGTGTGTGTGTGTGTGTGTGTGTGTGTGTGTGTGTGTGTGTGTGTGTGTGTGTGTGTGTGTGTGTGTGTGTGTGTGTGTGTGTGTGTGTGTGTGTGTGTGTGTGTGTGTGTGTGTGTGTGTGTGTGTGTGTGTGTGTGTGTGTGTGTTTGTGTGTGTGTGTGTGTGTGTGTGTGTTTATGCGCATGCGCGCTTGGGTGAAGGAACTTGGAATGTAAGTCCAACCAGAAGGTGACGGTAATGCACCACTTAGCTGGGTGCCAACCGCCGTAAAACAACAAGAAGAAGATGTTTTGAAACAAGAAATTTAAATTAAGTTTCATGACTGAATCCAGTGTTGTGTGATCTAAATTCCCTGCTCTGTGTCAGGCTGTCCCGTGTTGGTGGTGGAGTGGACAGCGTGGTGTTTGTCTCGAGTTGGGTCACAAAGCCACAAATGTTTCTGGGCAACATACTGGAGGAACTCAGCAGTCCGGGCGACATCCTGCCGAAGGGTCTCCGCCCGAAACACCCACTGTACTATCTTACGTAGATGCTGCCCGGCCTGCTGAGTTACACCAGCATTTTGAGTGTATCCCTTGGATTTCCAGCAACTGCAGACTTTCTCTTGTTTGTGAATTGTTTCGAGGAGGACATTCCAGACTGACCTGGCTTGGGATGGCTTCACTCAATGCAGTATCATGTTGTTTGGTATTTTCATAAACAACTGTTCTTTTTAACTAATGCGAACCAGAATTGCCAATGGGGTCTACACAGTGTATTAGTAAAAAAAAGAAAAAAAAAACCCTCTTCCCTGCAGTCTCTGTCTCCTGGTAAACTAAACGCCCTGACAATGTGGACCATACATACCCCTTCCTCTAAAAGTCAATGAACCATTCAGACAGCTGATCGCTGAGAGGAATTATATTTGTTGATCTTTAAAATTCGCCCAGAGTCGGCTAGATGGTGTTGATAGGGAGTTTGGGGTGTCCCAGTGAAAGAGCCAGACGTCCGAGCTCTCTGTGTTGTCTCTCCGGCCTCCGGCTAGTGGTGGCCATGTGGGACATCCGGCCAGTGGTGGCCCTGCTGGACCTTCGGAGACGGGCAGGCGCGCTGTCGGCATTGAGTGTTGCCAGCTGCTGTACTGTTCGGCCGGCGGTGAGGAAGGGGTTGATCTCGAATTTGTGGAATTCCGGAGCCGGTTGCATTGGGAAAGGGTGGGGACCGAGCTCGGCTGGAGGCTCCGGGATCTCCGGTCTCACAGCCCCGGTTTTAGCTTTGCGGCCGAGCCCGGGCTGTGAGATCATTAAGTTGTGGTTCTCCAAACCGGTTTGGAGTGAAGCGGATCTGTCTGTGTGTGGGAGTAAAAAGTTACGGGTAGACGTGTGTGTTGGGGGAGAGTGCTGGGAACGGTGCGGGACGGTAGGTGGTGAGGTGGGGTGATGATGGGTTTAGTGGGGAGATCGGACGTTCCGTGGCCCTGGGGGAATGGATCCAGGGACAAATTACGTTGTGAACTAGGGAGGATCTGGTCCTTGGTTCAGACAGCTCAACTCGCGTGTTCTTTCATGAAGCAACAATTCTCTCTTCACATTAGTCAATGTCTGAACTTGTTGTTGGAATTTGTTACAGAGCCCCAGAGTCCGGAGACATCTGTCACCATCAAGGGCTGCGAGTGCAGATTGAGAAGGGGTGGAGAGGGGTCAGTGACCTCTGCATCACAGAAGGACACGGGTTTGGATCTGGAGGCAAATCAGGGGTTAGCAAAGGGAGAGAGAGTTTTAACCAGCAAACCTCACAGTTGGTGACTGAATAAGACGATCGTTGACGGAGGATGCCTGGAGGTGAGCAAGTCAGACATGGTATCAGGAGATTGACAGTGATATGATTAGGGAGTCGCCTTAAGTGAGGAGTTTGTGTGGAGATGCAGCTTCCTTGGAGGCGGAGGAAAGAGGACACACCAACAGGTGGAACCAGCTGTTGGAAGGCATGGTTTGTCAGGTCTGATGACGAGCAGAATGTACCATAACCTTCAGACTGAATCAGAAAACCATTCTGAGGGCATTTGAAATGTTAGAAGCAGGGGAGATGTGATCAGATGTGCAGAGGGCAGGGGTTGTGTCTCCATCAGACCCTCAGTGAGATGGTTCAAGTTACAATGCGCAGGGATGGAAACACAGTGTTTGTGCCGGATTTGATCACTGATTCTGACACAGCGAGAGGGTTAGTTTTGCTGTCAGGAAGCAACATTAATGGAAGAAGACACAGGAACTTCATGAATTAACAGTTGTTTAGTAGAAGTGACCAATTTGTATGTTACCTTGACAGAAACAGATATTCGCAATGGCGACAAAAGGTGCAGTCTGGATTATTTCAGGTTGGAGAGGGGTGTGCAGTTGTGGTGCCTTGTGGTGCCACTATTGTTAATTTAGCACGTCCGGAGTGGTGGGTCACACAGCACGGAAACAGGCCTTTGGCCGGCCATACCTGTTTTGACCATCCACTCACTGTCTACACTGATCCCATTTATCAGCACCTGGTTCATAGCGGACTGTACCTCGGCAGTTTCAATGTTCGATGTCTTCATAAATGTTGTGAAGGGACCTGCCTCCATCACCTCGGGCAGTGTGTTCCAGATTTCAGATACCCTCTGAGTGAAAAATCTCTTCCTCAGATCTCTTTAATCCTCTTCGTCCTCTGTTTAAATCTGTGTCCTCTAATCAGTGACACCTCTGTTCCAGGATCGGGGCCTATATAGGCATCAATGAGGTCTTTGATAAGGTTCAGCACTGTATGTTGCTGTGGAAAGTCAGATCACATGGGATCCAGGGAGAGCTGGCTGACTGGACACACGGTTGGCTTGATAGTAGGAAGTAGAGAGTGATGGTGGGAGGCTGTTTATTGGACTGAGCCCTGTGGCTAGTGGTGTTCCCCTGGGTTACATCCATTGCTCTTGTTATTCCTTGCTATTTAATTATATTTGTATTTGCACAGTTTGTTGTCTTCTATGTTCTACCTGATCTTTCATTGATCCCGTTATAGTTACTATTCTATAGATTTGCTGAGTATGCCCGCAGGATAAAGAATTTCAGGGTTGAATATGGTGACATATATGTACTCCGATTACAAAACTTGCTTTGAAATTTGAACATTGCTACTTGTCATAATAATTTGGTTTAGAACGCATGGGGTACAGCTAGCAAGTTTGCAGCAAGTAACTTCAAACAATCACTTTCTTCGAAGGATTGTGAATATAAACACTTTTCTCCATTTCTGTATCCACAATCAGCCTCCCTCATCCCCTTACCGCTGTAACACGCTGTAAGGTTTAATTGCTGAGGCTAATGTAATGGCTTCTCTGTAATGTTCACTGCTAAGGTAATGGTTTCTCTGTAGCAGCAATGTTTGGGTTATAACTAGAGATAACGGGTGGTTATCCAATGGGAGAAAAGTTATTCTGTCTTGTGATTTTTCAAGCAGTTGTTTTTGCGGGCTTTTGCGAGACAGAGAGGGAGAGACGAAGAGAGAAGACGCAAATGGAGAAATCTGGCAGACCGCCGGACGGGGTGGACTCCGAGTTGGGGTCCGAAGATCGGCGATGCTCAGAGGAGATCCAGTGGTGGGAGGCAGACGTGAGCTTCAACGATTGTGCACAGAGTGGTTAATAAGATTGGCGCCTTTTTCTTTATTTTATATTTTGTTTCTCTACTAACCACATAGTCGAAGTAAGGGTTATAAAGCCCAATCATTCAATTGCAAATTGTGTACTGACTGATGTTTTGCGTTGTGGGTACATTACGCAGCATCCACACACGCGCGATTACCCAGTTTGGCGGGGACGCAGGCTGATCCCCCGAGACGAACGCGAGCTGAGCGAGCCTCTGGGTTACATTGCCTTCCCTCTCCACCCGATCTTCACTCTCACCCCCACATTTGACATACGTTCAGAATGAAAAGTGAGATATTTTAGGGTAATCTGAAGGGGAATTCGTCACTCAAAGTTTGGTGATAGTGTGGAATGAGCTGCCAGTGGAACTGGTGAATTTGGGTTCAATTTAGACACTAAATGAAATTTGGTTGTGGACATGGGCAGGAGGTGTATGAAGGCTATGGCGCTGGTAGTTGGAACTAGGCAGTAAAAGCAAACAAAAAAACAGGTCAGCATTGACTAGAAGGGCTGAAGATCTGTTATGTGCTGCTGAGCTCTGTGACTCTAATAATATTCCAATTTGTAATTTCCACAGTTAGTGCTTTGCTGCTAATGACTGAACCCAGAAACTTACAGAATGAGTGAAGTGGCTGTTCCTGTGCTCAAAGTCACTGGGATGTCCCATCACCGAGCAGATATTGTGTTCTCCATTCTCTTTCACTCAGTCTGTCACACAACAAGCTCATTGTTTACAGGAGATCACAGAACTCACGGAGAAGGGAACCCTGACAGAGGATTCCCCGCTCTTCCTCAGCCTGGTGATGGGGAAAGGCTCCCAGTCCCAGGGAGTGATATGGGAATCCAGTGTGAAAATGAGGACCGGGTTGGCAAAGTTGGCCAAAATGCTGAAAGAAGGTCTGGAGCTCGGTATTGTAAAACAACACACTGAACCGAGAACCACATTGAAACATTGTAGACTGAACAATGTTCTAGAACACAGACATAGAGCATAAATCAGTATCTATCTTCAACCCACGGTGTTATTAACTCCCTGAAAGTAGCCAAGTAAATTAGTATTCAGATGGCCAACCAAACTAATCTACAACGTACACACAATGTCCGCATCCCTCTTCCTTCCTAACATTCACGGGCCTATTGAAGAGTCTCTGAAATGTCCCTACTGTAGCCTCTACCTCCACCCAAGGCACCAACACATCTGTGTAAAAGAACTTGTCTTTCACACAGAGGTTGCTTTTCTCCTTTGAAATTACCCTCTCTCACATTACATGCATGCCTTCTGGTTTTAGACATCTCAATCCCTCTAAAGAGATGCTGTCTGCCTACTCTTTCTATACCCCTCATAATCTTATAATCCTCTATCAGATTTCCTCTCAGTTTCCACCGCTCCAGAGAGAACAACCTAAATATTAGCAACCAGATACCCTCTAATCCAGGCAATATCCTCGTAAACCTCGTCTGCAACCTCTTCAACTCCCTGAATTCCTCCCTAGAATGGGGCAATCAGAACGGTACACAATACCCCAGGTGTGGCCCAACTAGAGTTTTATAAGGTGGAAGATAACTCCCTGACTTTTGAACTCAATGACTTCACTAATAAAGGCAAACATGCCATTTGCCTTTCTCAACCACTCTATCAATCTGTGTAGCCACTTTCAAGGAGATATAAATGGACCAAGATCTTCTGCTCATTGCACCTGTTAAGGGTCTTACATTTAACACTGTACTGGCTCTTTACATTTGACCTTCCGAGGTGCAACACTTCACATTTGGTCAGGTTAAACTCCATCTGCCATTTCTCTGTCCATATCTGCAGCTGATTTACAGGATATCCCACTCTGTTCTTTGACTGTCATCTATTCTATCCACACCCATGTACATTTACATACGGGTTGTTTATATATATCACAGACGGCAGAGGTCCCAGTGCAGATCCCTGTGGAACACCACTAAGCAGAGACATCCAGCTAGAATCAATCCCTCCACCCATCACCCTCTTTCTTCAATGGACAAGCCAATTCTGAATCCAATTCACCATTGATGCCAGGAATCTTAATCTTCTGGATGAGCCTCCCATGTGGGACATTGTCAAAGGCCTCACCGGTATGAGTGTCAACAACATCCAGAACTCGACCTTCATGAATCATCCTCGTCACATCATTAATAAAATCAATCAAGTTAGTAGGACACAATTTGCTCCAAACAAACCCATGCTGGCTCCTCCTAATAAAACTATGTTTCTTCCAAATAGTCACAAACACTATCCCTACCACTGACGGTCTATAACTTCCAGGATTATCGCTGGTTCCCTTCTTGAATAATGGATCAACATTGGCTGCTCACCAATCCTCTGGGACATTGCCTGTGGCTAGGGTCGATAGAGATATTTTGTTATTGGCCCCAGCAATCTGCTCACTTGCCTCTGTCAATAACTTGGGGTATATCGCATCAGACCCAGGGAGATATCCACCTTAATGCTATTTAAGAGCCGCAACTCTACCTCCTCCTGCACTTCCAAATACTCAAGCATGTTAATACTCTTCACACTGATCTCCACATCCTCCACGTCCTTGTCTTTGGTAAATACTGATGTAGAGTACTCGTTATGAATCTCACCCAATCCTTCACATCCAACCAAATGTTCACCTCCCCCTCTGTCTTTGAGTGGTCTCACCTCTCCTGTGTTATCCTCTTGCTCCAGATGTATGTATAGAATGTTTTGAGATTCTCTTGCATCAGACTTGCCAAGGATATTTTTATGGTGCGCCCCGGCTTTCCTAATTCCCCTCGAGTTTTTTTTTTTTCTGGCTTCTTATTAATCCTCCAAGTCTCTGTTTGATTTTTAGCTTCCTAAGCTTTTCCTACTTTTCCTTCTTATTCTGGACGACATTCATCACCTCCCTCGACATCCACGGTTCTCTTACCTTGCCATCCTTGTTTTTTACCTTCTGACTGGAACATACCCGTCCTGAACTCTGTGTAGTTAGACCTTAAACAGTTTACACATGTCGGATGTTGATAATCAAAAGCATCTGATCCCAGTTAACTCTCCCTAGTTCCTGCCTAATGCTCTCATAATTTACCCCTGCTCCAGTTTAATACTCTCCGCAGGGTCCATGCTTATCCTGATAGAGACATAGAAATCTACAGCATATTACAGGCTCTTCGGCCCAGAATGTTATGCCGACCATGAAACCTACTCTGGAAACGGCCTAGAATGTCCCTCCCGCATAGCTCTCTATATTTCTACGTTCCATGTACCTACTAGAGAGTCTCTTAAAATACCCTATTGTATCCACTTCTACCACCGTCGCTGGCAGTGCATTCCGCACTCACACCTCTCTCTCTGTGAAAAAAAAATGACCTCTGACATCTTCTTAGTATCTACTACCTACTTCCAAGCACCTTAAAAATATGGCTCCTCGTGTTAGCCATTTCATCTCGGGTTAAGTCCTCTGGCTATCCACACTGTCAATGCCTCTCATCGACAGCTATCTTGAAACTTAATGTGTGGTGTTCACTGTTCGTTCAGCCGGCCGGGCACATTACCCAACACCAAATACAGTATAGGCCCTCCACTTTTTCAACAGCGTAAATATTGATTGAAGATTCTGCTCCATCTAAACTACTCACACTAAGCAAGTCCCGGTTAATATTTGTTTGTTCGTTCGTTATGTGCCGTGTCACATTATTTGGGTGATAATGGTCTTTGCATGAAAGTGATTGCTCAGAAAATCTTTCTGCAGAGGTGGTTTGCCATTGCCACCTGCTGGGCAGTGTCTGTACATGATGGGTGACCCCAGCCATTATCAATACTCTTTAGAGATTGTCTGCTCGGTGTCAGAACTTGTGACATGCACCGGCGTCTCGTAAGACCATCTACCACCTGCTCACATGGCTTCAGCTGACCCTGATCGGGGTGGGGGCGAGGGATTGTGCTCGGTAGGTGCTACGCCTTGCGCAGAGTGACCTACAGGCTAGTGGTGAGAAGGAGAGCCGTCAAATTCTCCCTTCCAAAGTGAATCACTCCACACCTTTTCAGTTTGAACTCCATCTGGCACTACTCAGCCCTGTTCAGCATCCTGTCAATATCGTGTTGTAACCTCCGACAATCGTATGCACTATCCACAACTCTACCAATCCCCATATCATTTTAAACTTACTATCTCACCCTTCCACTTTCTCAACAAATCATATATTTAAAAAAAAACACGAAAAGCAGGAGTCCCCAGAACAAATCCCTACAGAGCACCACTGGTCAACAACCTCCGGGGAGAAAATGCTCTCTAGATAATTATCCACTGTCTTCTGTAGACAAAAGCCAATTCAGAATCCACCACCGACTTTCTCTGGATACCATGCCTTCTGAAACAGCCTATCATTGTGAACCGCATCAATTGCCTTATTAAAATCTATTTATACCAGATCAACTTTCCTGCCTTTATCAATGTGCTGTGTCATATCCTGACAGAATTCAACCCAGCTGGTGGGACATGACTTGCCCCTCACAAAGCCTTACTGACTTTCCCAAATCAGGTGACGCTTCCCCATTCTCATGAATCATGTCTCTAAGAGTCTTCGCCAATAGTTTGCCCACTATCGAAGTAAGACTCACAGATTATAATTTCCAGAGTTATACCTACTCCCTTTCCTGAACAAATCGATAATATTTTCCACGCTCCAATCCTCTGGCACTACTTCCCTGGCTACTAATAATGCAAAGAACATCTCCAAGGGAGCTGCAATCTCTTCCCTCGCTTCCCGCAGTAACCTGGGGTACATCCCGACCACACAAAAGGACTTAAATATCTGATGTTTTAAAGAAGTTCCGACATGTCCTCTCTCTTAACCTCGACACCTCAGCCCGTTTGTCACTGTCCTCACAAAGGTCAAGATCTCTCTCACTGGTGAATACTGAAGTAGAGTCTTCATTAAGGACCTACCCTACCTCCCCCGATTCTAGGCGCATGATTCACCTTCTGTCCCTGACCGGCCATGCCCTCACTGTAGTCATCAACTATATCTAGAATGTCTTGGGGGGTTTCCTTAATCGTGGTTGCTATGTCCTTCTGAGGACGTTTCTATCACTCCTAATTCCATTCTTCAGTTCATCTCTGTCTATATTGTAACTCGACCTCTGTCAGTTCCTGCTTCCTGAAACTTAAATCAGCTTCTTTCTCTCCCTTGATGAGATGTTCCACATCTCTTGTCACCCACCCGACCTTCACCCGACCATCCTTTCCCTGTCTCAGTTGGACAAACCCATCCCGAACGCATGCAGTTGCTGCCTAAAATACCTCCACTTTTCCGTTGTGTATTTCCCAGAGGACATCCGTTCCTGATTTTAGCTCTGAGCTTCCAGCCTGATAGGATCATGATTCCACTTACCCAGTTAATCAGTTTGGGTACTAACAGGGGCTGCGGGGATGTAATGGGGCAGTGGGATTACTTTGGGGGCTGATACGGGCTGTGGGATTGGTGTGTGTTCCCCGTTTAAGAAAGAAGGCTGCTGGAACAAAATGAATCACACTAAAATGTCAATTTTATTATATATTACAAAAGTCTTTGGTTTGCATTATTTCATAAATAGTTAATGTGTTCTATCGAGCTAAATTAAGACCACACAGCAATCACTGTCTCGCCATCTTGCGCCTCCCCCTAGCGGTCCAAACCCGCATTACCGAGCTCTCACCCATACTTCCCTTAACCTCAAGACCTCGGAATCCCCGAGCCCACGATCACCGCTCATCCCGCCAGTGTCGGAAACCCTGGGCTCCCACCCTCCCTGCCACCGGTGGCCACCTTTTTCAGCCCCACGAAGGTGATATCCAACTATCCGTTCCCTCCTCACGGCCCCTTCGGCCTCAGAACTCTGTCGCTGAGCTCCTTGGACAAAAGACTGCGGTAGTTACGAAAAGCCACACAGGAGGTTGGAGTGTTTTGCGCATCGGGACTGGAGGCCAGGGGTCCGCTTTGTCTCCCTAATGAAGGTAGAAAGGAGCGCAGAGGTTGTGGGAGAGGAGAAGAGGTGCTCCAGGGTATAGGCGACCACAGACCAGGTCAGACCCTCATTAGGAGAGGTGACTCTTCCTCCCGGTCTCTACCTGATCTCCAAGTCCGGTCTGGCTGCAGGCTGTCCTGAGCTCCGTCTGGGATTCCAATCTGGACAAGAGGATGGCTACGTCCCCGGAGGTGTCCACCCCGGGACCTTCCGCTTCCTGCCCGCTGCCAAGGAGACCGTTCCGCTCGAGAAGCGCAGGGAGGATGATCGCTGTGGAGGGAGGGAGTGAGGGGCAGGTCGGAGGAGGGACGGGAGGATGCGGTGCAGATGGGAAGAAGCGCAGGGGAAGATGTCAACATATTAAACATGTTTATCAGATTGATTGCGATAATATTGCAGGTGCGTATGCGGCTGTTTAATAGGGCGGGGTTTATAGACTGAGGCACTCTCGGCGCTAGCTTTCCACAGCCCAGGGTTTTCGTCTCGGGTGGGTTCGGATCATAACCTCCGCACTGTAAGTTCCACAGCGCGTCCCATTTCTAACATGACTCAATACAAGCGTTTCAGCAGACTACTCCGCGCATGCGTAACAGGAGGCGGGTCGGGGTGGTCACAGAGACGGGAGGGAGGTAGGAGGTCACACTACGCGGAAGGGATGGTGGTTGTTCTGAAGATGGGCTAGGAAATGGAGATTGTGGATACGGTGTGGGGAGGAGGAAGACGGTGAGGGAAGACGGTCAGCTAGCTGGGAGACGTTGAATGTTTCAGAGGAATTTAAGAATGGTGGTTCTGCAATCCCAGAATGCCCTGCGTGAGAGAAATCCT
Source organism: Mobula hypostoma (assembly GCF_963921235.1). Lineage (NCBI taxonomy): Eukaryota > Metazoa > Chordata > Chondrichthyes > Myliobatiformes > Myliobatidae > Mobula > Mobula hypostoma. Next base: position 364,788 of record NW_026948182.1, on the reverse strand, counting down.
TCCAATTCCCTCAGGGTTCATCAGGCTTTTCTCTGACTTACACTTCCCCACCCTCCCTCATCCCAGTGTCTCTCTCTCTACACCTAGTCTGCCTATCTTCCTCGCCCCACCCTTTCATCTCCAGTCTCTCTGTAATACAGTTTCTCACTCCTGCACCAGTCTCTAAAAACTGTCTCTCTCGCTCCCACATTCCATCTTCCCCGACTCCCTCTCCAATAGGTCTCTGTCTTTCCTCTGCCCACTTCATCCAGCCCTCCACTAATACTTTCCTCCCCAGTCTCTCCCTCTCTCCCTCTCTGCAGTCTCTTTCCCACGTCTTTCACTCTTAAGAGTTACCCAGTGGTTAAGCGTGAGCTTTCAAGGGCGACATCCTCTCGACCTCGGCAGAGTAGGTGTCGACAAAAGTCCAACGCCTGGCTCAATGTTGGAAACCTCTTCCCAGAAAGAGTAGTTCCTTGTGATAATACAGGACCAGGTGGTTAACACAAAAAAAAATACCAAAGATACGCTATAAAAGACTAACACATTCAAGACGACAAAAGCAGAAATTGCCCAGTGGAACCAGAGACTATCCAACACTTTCCAGAATCCCCCGACAGTTCACTTCGATCTGGTTACTTACACGGGCAGAATCAAGTGGCACGCATCATTCACCAAAATCTTGCTTGAAAGTGCAAGCTCAGGAAAGATGCCACACACCACTATAAATCAATCCTGATCTCGTTTCAGAGTCGGGGCTCTGCAATTATATTACCACTGATTTATTATTGGAGATAGAGAAATGTACAATGTGCACCCGGATATAACATTACAGGATAAACATTCAAAAACAATTTACTTAATAGGGATAGCAACTCCGAACTCACACAACATACGGAATTCAATAAGTGAAAACTCCAGAAATTGAAAGAGGACATTGAAAGACTCTGGTACATGAACAGTGTGTCCATGGTCTCAACAGTAATATCTACAACTGGTTTCAGCCCAAAGTCACTGCACAATGTCATTAAACAATGAGGCCCACCCGGCAATATTTATCTAAATCTCCAGAGAGCCGGAGTCCTGAACACCAGGAGAATAGTCCCGAAGTTGCTTGCAAATGAAAACGAGTGTGCTTGTCTTTGTCCTCACAGCAAGTTCGACCAGATTTAGTTGAGAAAGAGAATTAAATAACAAAGGAGCTTCAACATGCAGTTTTGTTGAATAAACATTTATTTGAAGTCAGGAAAGTGAGATGACATTCTTTCCTGGAAGCAGAGTCGGAACTGGGGTTTTCCTCGGAATGCTGCACAATCTGACCCTAATGCACGTGTTATGTAGTGTTAAACATTTCCCCATACCAGGTTTATCTAATGCAAAGGGTAAATGCGAGGTTTACTGTAAGCTCGTTCAGACCGTTGATTTTTTCCCCTTTTCATTCTGATGCTGAATACTAAAGTAACGAATGATGTTCATTTCTGCCGATGTGGTCTTGAACGTCCTCAGACCCGGACCCGCTCTGTCATCATCGAGAACGAGGCGGCGCGGTGACGTCAGCGGGAACGTGGTGAATAAATAATAACACCAGTTGGGATGAGTCTCATAATGTGGAGGAGATGGAGTTCGCGGGCTGCGGGTACCGAGGGGTCTGTTCCCGGCTTGTGTCTCTCTCGGACTCGAAACCTGATTAATCTTCGCCGCTGCCACGTTCTCCGATTACTTGTCAAGTGGAAAACACTCCGACTACCTCTGAGAAGAACTTAGATATTCTGTTTATTAATTAGTTGAATAATTGACGTGAGCGGATATTTCACTGCGCGGATGAACTGCTCTCTGAACTTGGACTGAGTCACCCCATAAATAAACGTGTTTGTGCAGCAACTTAATAGCATCAGCATGTATCCGATGTGTTGAAATATGTATTCCGAATCGCTGTAATTATTCTGATCCAATCCGGCAATGGTGTTATAGAGGAATTCGGCAACACTCACCGACCACAGGGTGATGAAGCTGCCGGAGATGGTGAGAAGTAAGATCACAGACCTCCTCCTGCTCTCCATCTCCGGGTCACTGCGGTTCTCCGCCTTGCTCTGACCCCTCAGCCCCTTACGGACGCGACTGGTCACTAAAATGTGCCTGACCGTCAGAGCGTTGAACTGGAGTATTAACACGAACGGGAGTAATGGCGTTAGAACCATAGAAAACATCCTATATCCCTTCCACGCGAAATCCGTATAGTAGCTCAGCTTTCCAATACAGTCCCAGGGTATGTTGTCGATCACTTTCGCAGGACCATATCTGAAGAAATTTGGCACGTTTTTAAAACAGAGCAGAACGGCCGTTGTTGTCAGAATCGCGCCGGCGGTTTTCCCGGTGCAATATTTTGTTTTCGGCTTCTGACAACAGATGGCGACAAACCGATCAAACGTAAAAGTGACGGTGAACCAGACAGAACAGTCAGTGGCTGCCGTTCTCAGGACAGTAATCACACTGCACACGGGGGTGATGTCCAGGAAAGTCCCGGAAAAGTAGTAATAACTGACCCGCCACAGTAGGACATCAAAGATGATGGTCAGTAGATCTGCGGTTGCCATGGCCACCAGGTAGCGAGTGGTGCAGGTGGCGAGGCCGCACTTTCCCCGGGACAGGATCACCATCGCCACGAGGTTCACTGGGGAAGCATGAAAATGAATAAGGGAATTACTGTCTCGCCGATCCGCTGGTCACGGGACAGAGATACACTGGAAATTGAGACAATCAAACTTTGCACAAAACTGGGTTCTGAGTGATTCAAATGAGTAAAGTCGGAGCCGCAGATGCCTCACACGGAGCATGCTGGGTGAAAGTGTACGATACTCGGTACCTCAAAAGGAGCAGGTTTTGCGCAGGAGGTGTTGTCAGCTGATTGCCGAGGGGACTTTGTGTGAATCAATACATATCTCCAACCACAAGGATTTCGACAAACGTTTAGCTACCTCGGCAACTTTCTCTGTGGCGGTGATTGCCGCGTTCCCGTCAACTATTTACGCCACACTCCCCATACAGCAAAGCCCCGCTCCCCAGCCTCTGTCAATTACAAAGTTCAAAACAAATTTATTCCCGCCGTTCGCAAATCTGTGTCTCCACCGGGACTCCCCGTTTATGACCCGCACACAGGAGCCCCGCTTATTTCGCTGCTTTTGAATTCAGTAGCTGCTCTTGGCCGGGGCCCCTTTACACTATCTCAAAATATCCGATCAAAAAGTTCCAATTCTTGTATTAAAGATTCTGCCTGACCTGTTGATTTTTTTTCAAGTATTTTACACATTAGTGCTTTAATCATCAAAAACAACTAGATACTACAAAACATCTGCCTCTTTTGTGTATGCTCCAAATTACTGAAGCATTATTCTAAATGTTTCAATCCTCATTGCTCCAGAGCGGAGTATTGTATGCATTCTGTCTGACCTCCAGCTGACACCGCTGGGCTGACCCTTAACTCCCTCTTCACCACGGAAAGCAGGGCATGAGAACTAACCCCGGTAAACTAAAACCTGCACAGATCCTATTTGAATTCTCGAAATTCTCGATGGTTCGGGGTCTAACTCACAAGAGATGTCTAACGTTCTCCCCTAACGTGGATTCCACTTCTCACTTTACTTTCAAACGTACCAATCTCTTAAAAAAACAGCACAATATCTTCAAATTTGAACTTGAAACGTGTTACACTATTGGCACCGAATAACGCCAAATAGCCCTTAATGGTGCTGATCGGTGTTTATTGTGACAGAGGACTTACATTGAAAAATCAAAACCGCCTGCCATGAATCCATCTCCCCGATCTTCCACTCTGCATCTGTTTCCACTACCGGTTTAATTTCTGCCAGGGATTAAACGGGAAGGGAACTTCTGAACAAACACGAAGTTTTGTCACAATGTCTGCACCGGACTCACTGATACACCGGCATCAGGTCGCTGTCGGTAACATAACGAGTCCAGACACCGCGCACACGGAACTGCGAATGTAAGTTCGCCTCTGTTCTTACCAGGAACACCAATAACGGCAATGACCATGAAATATATCTTTCTCACACGGTAAAATGTGTCAAGCATTCTGTGTGAGATTCAGTCTGTCTTCCAGCTGTCCGCGATCTCACTGAAGAAACTCTGAGCTGATGAATCTCCACGGTCATTTATTTATACTCGCTCCAGCACGCTGAATATTCAATACTACACAAGGCTGACGTGTCTTCCAACAGCGGGGATTAAAATAAACATGATATAATTCAGATAAAATCCCAATTGTGATGAGGTATGCATAGCTTGACACGCAATTGCCAAATCTGAAAGGCGAAGAAATGACGTTTCGACAAGTCAGTGACCGTCGTTGTGAAACACTCTCTGTCTCACCTGTCGGCTTCATTATCGTTATTGTTGATCTCGCCTATTCCTGGGCTCCATAGACGTTGTCACCAATGTTCTATCTCATCGGTTGCTCTGGTTCACCTTGGAAATTGCCTCGGTTGTCGATCTTGCAGCAGAAATATGAAGAAGACGATGCAGTTTGCATGTTCCTGTAATGTAATGAAGAACCTGCAGCATCCAGGTTTACGAGGATACCGAACGCATACAAACCATGAATCAAATTAATTGACGCTTTCTCGAGCACCTCAGCTCCATTCGCAAAAAGCGTCATTTCCCCATAGCCAATCATTTCAATACCAATCCAATTTCCACTCCAACATATCGATTCACGGCATCATCTTCTGAAATAATGAACCCATTCTCAGCTTGAACGAGCAATACCTCACAATCCGCCTAGTTGACCTACGATCTGATAGCATGAACATCGATTTCTCCAACCCGATATTGATTCCTTTCCCTTGCCATTCCCTCTTTCTCATTTCTCTACAGACATCATACCGCTTCCCGAAATGCCCATCACCTCCCCCTGGTACCTCCCATTCCCTTTCCCCATGATCCACTTTCACACTCTATCTGATTCCTTCTCCTCCAGACCTTTGCCCTTTCCACTGATCAGCTCCCAGCCTCTCATATTCATCCTCTGCCGCACCGATCTGGGGTCATCTATCTTCCAGCTTTCTGGGTGGGAAGGTCAAGATGGCTCTTTCGGACGACCTCTTCCAGGTAGCCCACGGAGTGATCCAGCGCTTTGCTGGCTCCGAGAAGATTCTGGAAGATTTGATGGCTCGGACGGCCTCGGTGCGAAGAAACTTCCAGACGGTGCGCAACCTGATCTTTGACAGCGTTTCTCCGTTTAAAACGTCCATTAATCGCCGATAACGGCGTAGAAGAATATTGAGAGATCGTGACTGAGACTGAGAATGCAGAAGGCAAGCGTGAGTTTCAGCGTCGACCGCCTGCCTTTTCATCGCCGGTGGAGAAGGGGCGGCCTTCCGCTGTGTTGTTCGTTGTGACAGGCGCGTAGGCTTCTACCTCGTTTGGTGCTCCTGTCTGTCGATGAATATCGGTGATATTGGAGGATGGTATCGTGGTTCTGAGATTATGATTTGTACTTTTTAAGACTTCTTTTTGTATTGTATGTTATTTTTTTTCCCTATCGCCCGTTCCTTTACCGTTCTGTTGTGCGAGGGGAGAGTATTTGGAGGTTGCTGTGCTGTTGTGTTCTGTTAGCTTTTTGTGCGGGGGACGGGGGTTTGGTGCGGGGTGGGGTCGATGTTCCTGTTCCGTTTTGTGCGACAGGATGTGTTTTTTGCGGGTTGTTGATGAGGAGGCCATTGTTTTTGTCTGGGGGTGCTGGTGGGGAGGGTGAGTTTGATGTTTCTCTCTGGTGACGTTCGTGTTCCTTCTTTGTATTATGGCTCTCTGGAGAAATACAGATTTCTGAGCTCGATACGGATACATGCTTTGACCTATGAGCAGATCCGGATTCACCTGTCATCTCCCAGCTTGTAGAACCGCCGTTACCATGGCTACCCGGTAAAGAGCGCTGCAAGCGGAGAGGCCACGTCCCAGCTTCCCCAGGACAGGATCACAATCGCCACTGACTTCACTGAGAAAGAAGAACAATGAGTTCAATGAGAACAATGAATTACTGTCTATCCGCTTTGCGGGTCTTAGCTCATGCATTTGTGGGTGGGGACGGTGAGTGGGCTTGGTGGCGACGTGTTAAGAGCACGGAGGTGATGCTGAGACTTTACAAGGCACTGGTGAGGCCCCACCTTGAGTATTGTGATCAGTTTTGGGCCTCTCGTCTTAGAGAAGATGAGCTAGCATTAGAGAGGGTCCAGAGGAGGTTCACAAAGATGATTCCAGGGGGGCTATCATATGAGGAACTTTTGATGGCTCTGGGTCTTTACTCGCTGGAATTCAGAAGGATGGAGGTGGGTGGGGGGGGGGCATCTCATTGAAACCTTTTGAATGCTGAAATCCCTAGAAAGAGTAGATGGGGAAAGCATGTTTCCCATGGTGGGAGAGTCTAGGAAAAGAGGGCACAGCCTTAGGATCGAGGGAAACATTTTGAAAACAGAGATACAGAGCAATTTCCTTAGCCAAAGGGGTGGTGAATTGGTGGAATTTGTTGCCACATACAACTATGGAGGCCAGGTCGTACGGTACTTTTTTAGGCCGAGAATGAATGATAAGTTCTTAAGGTTACGGGGAGAAGACCGGGAATTGGGGCTGAAGATGAGCTTAAAAAATGCTTCAGCCATGATTGAATTGCGGAGAAGACTCGACGGGCCAGATGGCCTAATTCTGCTCCCTTGTCCCATAGTCTGTAGAAGATTGTTGTCGGTTCACCGGAGCCTGGGCAGGACGGAGAGCTGAGATGCCACATGAAGTTCAACCCGAAAATGTGTAGGTAGATTCACTCTTGAAGGTGGGATTTGAAAGCAGAATACATGGTTAGTGCCTGGAATCTCAGCACTGTGGATGGACAGATAGACCTTGGGTTCCACGTCCATAGATCTCTCAAAGTTTCCGCCCAGTCCTGCAAGGTGGTTGCAATGACCGTCAGCGCTAATAAGTAACTAGAGGATTATTTTTCCAAATATACTTTTGTCTGCTTTTGAACTCGATCGATTGTAGACTGCAGTTTCCCTTTCGAGATTGTGTTTTCGGGCCGACTGAAAGACCTGGCGATTCTGTGAACTCCTAGTGGATTCGGTGTGGAGTGCAGATAGGGTTTCGTTGGCGGTTTACGGTGGGTCAATTCCTAATAGCGGGACATTAGCCCTTGGTCGACCCCATTATTCTGCACCGAATGAAGTGCAAAGCAAGATTAAATTCGTCGAGCATGAGAGCGTCAAACGAAAGCATGGTCAGTGCCGTCTGCAGGCGCTTGACGGCCCTCACTCTCGGGGCTGCTACCGGAGGAAGGTGAACGAGTTTTGGGTCCACACTGCAAGTTCGATCGCCTTGGCGGTTCGTGGCTGTGCCCTCACCTTAGGCTGCGATGTGATGTTTAATGTCCTCAGCTTTGAACGTGCTTTACTGTTTCCGTAATTTAACCGAGGCGCTTCGGCTCGGAACTGCATCTGCCGCTGTAGGGCAGGTACATTTGAACTGTCTGAGTCGGTGGCTGCGGCGGCAACATCGGATCCTGAATCGGCCTCACTCACCTCGGCGGATCGTGAATATAGATTTGTTTTCGGGGACTCTGCGATTCGATGTCTGATATTCTGTGTGTTATTTGTTCTGCGGTCTGTCGGACGAATGGTTGATTGTTCAGAGGAATGTGTGTGTGTGTGTGTGAGAGAGAGAGAGAGAGAGAAAGAGATGAATGTGTGTGTGTGTGTGTGTGTGAGAGAGAGAGAGAGAGAGAGAGAAAGAGATGAATGTGTGTGTGTGTGTGTGTGTGAGAGAGAGAGAGAGAGAGAAAGAGATGAATGTGTGTGTGTGTGTGTGTGTGAGAGAGAGAGAGAGAGAGAGAGAAAGAGATGAATGTGTGTGTGTGTGTGTGTGTGAGAGAGAGAGAGAGAGAGAAAGAGATGAATGTGTGTGTGTGTGTGTGTGTGAGAGAGAGAGAGAGAAAGAGATGAATGTGTGTGTGTGTGTGTGTGAGAGAGAGAGAGAGAGAGAGATGAACTCTGTGTGTGTGTGTGTGTGTGTGTGAGAGAGAGAGAGAGAGAGATGAACTCTGTGTGTGTGTGTGTGTGTGTGTGTGTGTCTGTGTGTGTGTGTGTGTGTGTGTCTGTGTGTGTGTGTGTGTGTGTGTGTGTGTAGCAGCTACCTTTGGGAGACTTCGGCGTAGAGTCTTTCAGAACAGGAGCATTCGTCCCTCCACAAAGGTCACCGTATACCAAGCGGTCTGTGTCACCACCCTCCTTTACAGCCGTGAAGCTTGGGTAACCTACAGCCGTCACATCAAGTCCTTGGAGCGCTTCCACATAGGCTGCCTCCAGCACATTCTGGGGATTACCTGGCGTGAGCGGGTGCCTCACACTGAAATACTTGTAAAGACCAACTGCAGGAGTATCGAGGCCATGATCACCCAGCGTCAGCTGCAGTGGCTGGGGTACGTGATAAGGATGCCCCCATGTCGGCTACCCCGCAGAGTGTTATACGGCCAGCTACATCATGTCGACGCTCAGCTGGAGGGCGGAAGAAGCGCTATAAGGATGAGATGAAGAACGCTTTAAGGAAGTGCAAGATCAGACCCGGGGACCTGGAGGATGTTGCTACTGATCGTAACACGTGGCGACAGCTGTGATGGGACGGGGTTCGTATTCTGGAGATGGAAAGAACAACCAGAAGACAGCAGAAGAGAGCCAGGAGAAATGCAGTCATGGTTGCCACCACTACCACATATACATGTCCCACCTGCAATAGAGCTTGAGGCTCCAGGATAGGACTGTATAGTCATCAAAGATCTCACCGTTAATGGAGTGAACGTCGTCATCGGATTTCGATAGACAACCGAGAAGAAGTGTATGTGTCTGTGTGTGTCTATGTGATTATAATGGTTTCTAATATGACCTTATCTGAACATGTGACCTCACTTGGTGGTCCTGCATTTATATCAACAAGGGCACCTCGTAGGGAATGTCACGGACTCGGGTATTGTTATGTTAACGCAGCAGATGAAGACCTCAGTGTACCGAGTGGAATCTACACTTGACAGAAAATATTCTGTGAAATCACGCCGGTATTTACACCGGAGACAAACGTGTTGATAGTTGCTCTCGTAACCCACAGGGCACTGAATGGTCTTGTCAGCCCATTATATTCCCGCGGCTAATTGAACGCCACAGTATTTCAGCATCCAACTGTTCCGCTGGTAGATTCAACAAAGAAGACGGTTTCAGAGATGGGGCCGGGATGGGGGGGGGGAGGGTACCATGGACAGCTCTGGACTTCAAAATATCAGAAATAAACATAATCATGGAAAAGCTGATCAAAATGACGTGAACATCGTTGTCCTCCAGGTCTGATAGTGTCTGTGTCTGTGTACACAGCGGGTCTGCTTTATATCTGAGAGCACACAGTGGGACAGGATGGGGTGGGTTTGGTGCCTGAGCGGCCAAACTGGAGCTGCTGAGTAAAAATATAATGAAGGTCTGCAGGAGGAGACTGGGAGGGGTTTTCATGTGTCCCCGGATCCAGATCACACTGAGGGGAAACCGGATCCATTTGTAGATGAAACAGCAGGCGTGACAGTGCGAAGTGCAGAAAATGCTGGAAACATCGATTCCGGAACGCTTGTGGAAAGAGAACCACAGTGAAAGTTTCAGGTGGAAAGATGGGAACAGTCGTGACCGCAGCCAATACAACTGTGGGATGTTGTAAATAGAGATCCTCATTGCTCACTTATTGTTCCCATTGCACATTCTGGTCGAATTACACAGAGCGATCTGAATGTGGTAATGCCAATGATATTGACGTGTTCGTGTTACATCCCCACAGAATTTACACCTGAGACACTGCATGTGATGTAAAGAGGTGGGACCTTGTCACTGGAGATTGATCCCCGGTATAAATCAGAGTCTGTTGCAGTACGTCAGCCCAGAGTGTCTTGCCGAGCTGTGGAATTCAGAGTAATAGCGCTCACTGCGTCGCTCAGATGGGTTATCCAGTAATCTGGCGGATTGAAGACATTTACTACCCAGTTATTTCAGCCGTTGGAGTTCCCGGTAAGCCGCTGTCACACCTGCAGACGGTAGGAACTGAGAGTTAATTCCGATGTTCCGATGTGTTTCTCTCGCTACTTGTTTCCACAGACACCTGTCCAGTCCCCGCATTTCAGTCATGGGCGGAAGGCGATGACAATATTAATCCCATTGCTTTCGTAGCAGGCAGCGCTCCATATTGGAGCCGAGATGCTGCCTTTGACTGAAATCCTCTCCGCTGTCTCGATGTCATGGAATAATTGTGAATCGAAATGTCCGCACAGGAGGACACCGGGTACACGTTATCTGTGGAACGAGCCGTCCTTCTGTGCTTCTGTCCAAAGGAATTGCCTGTTAATTGCGTGACTGGGTGACGGAACAACGCTAATGGCTCATTTATTTTAGAAATGTGAATGAGGGAGTTGCATACGTCAATATTATTTCATCCCTGTACTACTCAGGCGCAGTGATGCTGTTATTTAATGTCCGTTCCTCACCGTTGCCGGTGAAGAAATTAAGCAGCTCTCCTGTCGTCGCTTTGGAAAATCACCTAGAATTAACATTTTATAAAACTCGCGGCGAGTTCTCCGACGCGCCGGTAATGCACACTACCAGCTGCTTCATATTCTGGGTCCGGTTTCCATACTCTGAGGCAGAAAAAAAAACAAAAGATCTAATCTGATTCTATCACACTGCTGCTCTATTTCCGTGACTAGTCAATAATATCTCTGATTCCTTCCTTCTGTCTTACAGTGAACGTAGTGGCGATTGTCATCCTGTCCGGAGGAAAGTGCGGTCTCTCCAAATGTATCACTCTCTACCTGCTGGGAATGGCAGCGGCCGATCTCCTGGTCGTTATCTCTGACCCTCTGCTGAAGTGGACTGTTTACATATACTTTAGGTATTCTATCCTCAATAGGACTCCCGTTTGTAGGGTCGTTTATTGTCTGCTTTTAGCAAGCACCGGGGTCTCTGTCTGGCTGACAATCGCGTTCACCTTTGACAGATTTGTGGCCATTTGTTGTGAAAAGCTGAAAGCAAAATATTGCACCGAACGAACGGCGGCGGTGGTTATCGGGACAATGAGTGTTCTGGGCTGTTTAGAAAGTATCCCTTTCTACTTTACATTTGAGCCTTTGACGACAATTAATGGAGTTTCCTATGGCTGTTTGACAAAAGCGAGCTTCTATACGTCCCCCTCGTGGACCACACTTCAGATTATTCATCGCATTTTAATTCCTGGTCTCCCGTTTATTCTGATTTTATTGTTCAATGCTCTGACAGTTAGACGGATTGTTTCCGCCAGTAAAGTCCGGATGGGGCTCCGGGGCCGCAGCAGCGGAATGAAAGACAAGGACCCGGAGATGGAGAACCGAAGGAAATCGGTCGTTTTACTATTCAGTATAACCGGTAGTTTTATATTTCTGTGGTTAACACAGCTGGTTTTTGATATCTACATACAGATTGCAAACATCCCTCGTTACACGGACACGAGCTCGTTTTATATCGCAGAGTCCGCGGCGACGATGCTGCAGATCCTCAGCTCCTGCACCAACACGTGTATTTACGCCGTGACTCAGAGCAAGTTCAGAGAGGAGCTGAAGAACGCGGTGAAATACCCGCTGAAACTGTTACCCAAATTCGTTAAATTATAGAGCAATCAGCTGGTTTCTGCAACGGAATTAAATCAATCGTCATGTTTCCTCTATAAGCTATCCACTTGCCGATAGGCAGACCACGGCTAACAACTGAGCGATCTGAAATACGCATGCATTTAGTGGTGATATATTTCACTCGCTGTCTATACAGTACAGATGAAATTTGCCCCTCATCACATTCCTGTCAAGTATGTAAGGATCATCTCAGCTGTAATTGACCCCGATGGACGCTCAGTAGAACTCGGAAACTGTCCGGGACGGTCCAGTCAGGTCCCTCCCGTTTTACATTCATTCTCTCCGTTATTCTCATTCTTCGTTCAGGTGATGGTCACAGCGTTTTACTCCGGGATTGTCCAGTCAGGATGGATCCGCTCCGTTCTCTCCATTCTCTCCGCTGTTTCTGATTCTCTCTGTTAGTGACGCTACCAGTATGTTATTCCCAATCCCTCTCAGGATGCACGTGATCCCCCCATAATCTCCCCGCTTAGTTCTTCTCCCACACCGATACACCAGGTTAGATTGGTGATTTTCACCATGAGGGAGACATGTGCCGACTGCAACGTAGCGGGGACAAATGTGTTCCATTTTTTTTTTATAACTCCGTCTCCATCTGCCGACTGCTCCCTCGTTGTCCATGTATATCTCCTTCTGTATCTCTGTTCCCATCCCAAGGCCGCGTGAGAGTCTGTTTCCTTCCTTCTCCCTCTGTGCTATGCTTCTCCCTGTCCGATCCTTTACTGATCAAAATAATCCCCGTTGCAGCAGGTAGAAACATATATCTACACTGATAATAAATGCACGCAAAACTTCAGAGAACTTCTAAAGCCGCGGGAAAATGTTCTTTGATCTATCTATCTCTATCTATCTATCTATCTATATCAATCTATCTATATCTATCTATCTATCTATATCTCTCTACCTCTATCTCTATCTCTATATCTCTCTCTATCTGTATCTCTCTCTCTCTCTCTCTCTCTCTCTCTCTCTCTCTCTCTCTCTCTCTCTCTCTCTCTCTCTCAACTAACTGAGCTCTATCTGAAAGTGTAATCGATTTTTGGGGAAAACAGAATGCAACTGGAAATCGGAATTCAAACATAAATTACTGGAGACGCTCAGCTTGTAAGCTACGGTCGGTTAAAATATTTATAAATATTTCAGTCATCTATGCTTACCGTTCATCACAAGGGTAAATAAAAAAGTCAGATACCTCGTGTCTGAGGATTCGAACAGTGTACCTTTTACATTGATTATCTGATGCGGCAAGCCACAGATAGAAATGCCGCGGAATTACTTTACAAGATACTGTACCGCTTTCTGACGGAACATCACTCCCTCTGTTGCATTTCCAGTTCCGTCTCGCTGATGTCTGTCCTGCAACAGTTCAGCTGTGATTATTCTCGCTCGGGGTTTGACGGAAGTTAGTGTTGACCCTAAAGGTAACTTTTCAAGCGCAGAATAGATTTACGCACCATGGGCCAGTTATTAGTAACTCAACAATTTCAAATAAGTAATATTTGCAATGATATGGAATTATTATATCCTATCTCCGACCACCACGTGAACACAATAACAGTCTCAGTTCCAAGGGACTTAGAAACATGGAAACAGAGACAACCTACTCCACAAAACATGTATTTACTTTCCAAGTTTCCTCGGTTTACCCATAGCCCTATGGTTTTCTAAGGTCCATGTACCTATCCAGGAGTCTCCTAAAAGACTCTATCGTGTCTGCCTCCACCACCGTCGCGGGAAACCCATTCCACGCACTCACCTGTCACTGTGTAACAAACTTACCGCTGATATCTCCTCTGCGCCTACTTCCAAGCACCTCAAAACTGTGCCCCCTCGTGTTAGCTATTTCAGCCCTTGGATAAACCCCTCTGACTACCCACACGATCAATGTCCCTCACACCTTACACACCTCTATCAGGTCACCAATCAACTTCAGTCGCTCCAAAGAGAAAAGGCCAAATTCACTCGACCTATTCTCATATGGCATTTTCCCCAATCGAGGCAACATCCTTGTTAATCTCCTCTGCACCTTTTTTACAGTTTCCATATCCTTCCTGTAGTGTGGTGACCAGAACTGAGCACAGTATTCCAGGTGGAGTCTGAACAATGTCCTATATAGCTGTAACATTACCTCTCGGATCCTAAACTCAGTCCCACGGTTGATGAACGGCAATGCACTGTATGCCTTCTTGACCACACAGCCAACCTGCGCAGCAGCTTTGAGTGGCCTATGGACTCGGACCTCAAGATCCCTCTGATCAGGTACAGCAGGCAGTGAAGATAGCTAATGGCATGCTGGCCTTCATAACAAGGGGAATTGAGTATAGGAGGAAAGAGGTCCTTCTGCAGCTGTACAGGGCCCTGGTGAGACCACACCTGGAGTACTGTGTGCAGTTTTGGTCTCCAAATTTGAGGAAGAACATTCATGCTATTGAAGGAGTGCACCGTAGGTACACAAGGTTAATTCCCGGGATGGCGGGTCTGTCATATGTTGAAAGATTGGAGCGATTGGGCTCGTATACACTGGAATTTACAAGGCTAAGGGGAATATTATTGAAACATATAAGATTATTAAGGGATCGGACACGCTGGAGGCAGGAAGCATGTTCCTGCTGATGGGGAGTCCAGAACCAGAGGTCGCAGTTTAATAATAAGGGGTAGGCTATTTAGAACGGAGTTGTGGAAAAAACTTTTTTCACCCAGAGAGTGGTGCATGTATGGAATGCTCTGCCCCAGAAGGCAGTGGAGGCCAAGTCTCTGGATTTTTCCAAGAAAGAGATGGATAGAGCTCTTAAAGATAGCGGAATCAAAGGATTATGGGGTTAAGGCAGGAACTGGATACTGATTGTGGATATCAGCCATGATCACAGTGAATGGCGGTGCTGGCTCGAAGGGCCGAATAACCTACTCTTGCACCTATTGTCTATTGATCATCCACACTACCAAAAGTTCATTCCTGTTTTGGTCAATTGAAACCCAATCAGATTGAGTGGCTTACTGACTACAACATAACTACCTGGTAAGATTAAATGACTAGTCCATCGCATTGCACAGATGGCAATAACCTGAGGTAGACTGTGTTGTCTGTATGCAGCTCATGTCCTTCTATCGTTAATTGCTTCTGTCTCATCACAAACGAGAGAAAATGTGCAGAGCCGGAAATCAAAGTAATACATAAAAAATCTTGGAAGAACTTAGCAGGTCAGGTCCTAGACCCCTCATCAGTAAGTCGTAGCAGGCATACACTCATCCATACAAGATTTAATGAAATCCTTGCTGTTCATTTACAATTAATTGGAAAGGAGCTGGATAGTCAGATATGCCCAAAGCAGGGGCGGTTGACAAAGCGGTGTTAAGAGCATTAACGGTTCTGTTCATTTCCTGAGTCCACGGTATTTCGGCAGACATGCTCGGTAATGAGGCTTGTCGAAGAGGAGACTCCATCATTCGATATTCAGGAATCCGATGTCTACAATAATTGGCGATTCCCAAAACGGGAAGCATTTCAGTTCGGGTGCGGGGAGGCGGCGCATTAACGAAAGCTGCAATCGTTCTTTGGTAAGTTGCTCATTTCCTTGAGAAAGCGTGTGTCCCAAATACTATAGAGTGGGCTGACAAAGCTGCAGTTTACTGAGGGATACCTTGTGTCCTTTTTCAGACAGCTTCGTCAACAAAACAACAATATATTTTTCACAATTAACGGGGGCGAGGGAGAGAATAAGCAGATAACCAGCACCTTGTAAAATTCTACTTTCCCCTGGCAACCGGAGGGCGCTTAAATCTCCTGTGACTGCTGCGGCATAAACCCAGGGGCTCTCAGTATACCCTTCATGCTATCTGTTCTGAGTTCACTGTCTACTACTGTAAGTGAAAGCAAACAAATACTGACTATCCTTGTGTAATGGGATGGAGAAAAAGGCAGAACAGGGCCTATAACAGAAAAAAAAACACATTCAGGTGCGGCAGGAATATGGAGATGACGTTAGTATTGGCTACGACGGGAGGAAGAGGTACAACTTTCTTGTTAATAGCCCTTAGTTCTTGTACAAATCGTCACTCATTATGATGACCTGGTTTCGGAACTGGTAAACTAGGAGAATTACAGGGACTGCAGGTTGGAACCAGACCTTCCTGATCCAATGACAGACTTGATAACTTCTCCTGCCTCAGGTGACAAATTAATTGCCGTACAGAGGATCGTATAGCACTGGTCTTCGTGTGGTGGGGCGGAATGAACAAGTTCCACATGATCTTTGTTTATCGCCCACAGGGAGGGAGGTATCTTCAATAACAACAAGTGTACGATATGCTCAAGCAAAACACGGGAAACTAACAGGTCAAACTTAGTTTTAACGATGAAAGAGGCAAATATTATTCAACCAGCCTAAGCGGAATGAAGTTGTCGAGTATCATTAGGTGTGAGTTTAACTCCTGTAAAGTCTGAAGCACGGGTCCAAGTAGTTCAGTATTTACGGGGAGTTTGATGGCTCCAGTGATATGAAAGGTTAGGTTTGGCAATTTAAATCGCTCATTCTGTTCTTCACTCAAAGACACTTCTGTCACTATGCCCTCTGGACAATAATAGATGTGTCCGGGGAAAGAAAGAGTCCCTGCTCTTTTAAGCACGGAAAGAACTTTTTGGTGATTGCTCGGCTGAGAGGTTTCAGTGTCTCGGGCGGAACAATAGAAATGTATCAGAGGCCGGCATGTCAGAATAAGCGGTCGTTGATAATAGAACATAGAACATAGAATAGTACAGCTCAGTACAGGCCCTTCGGCCCACAATGTTGTGCCGACCCTCAAACCCTGCCTCCTATATAAGCCCCCCACCTTAAACTTATACCTGTCTAGTAGTCTCTTAAACTTCTCTAGTGTATCTGCCTCCCACTGACTCAGGCAGTGCATTCCACGCACTAACCACTCTCTGAGTAAAGAAACATTCCTCTAATATCCCCCTTGAACTTCCCACCCTTACCTTAAAGCCATGTCCTCTTGTATTGAGCAGTGGTGCCCTGGGGAAGAGGCGCTGGCTATCCACTCTATCTATTCCTCTTATTATCTTGTACACCTCTATCATGTCTCCTCTCATCCTCCTTCTCTCCAAAGAGTAAAGCCCTAGCTCCCTTAATCTCTAATGAATGTCGTTATCCAGTTTCCGTCTGTACTGCTGGCGCACAGTTGTTCTGCAAGTCTGTTCCAGCAGAGGATTCCCATGTGTCAAGGAAACGGGATATAAAGTTTTATTTTCTCCTGTTTTCTGTGTGCACATAGTAACCTCTCCAAAATCATTATGCTAACGGGATGCCCCACATTGGCAGCCTTACACTCTCCCATTTAACCACTTTCTATCGGTAACGTTGTCTCTGTCATTATCGTTTCTCCCTGTATTCCACTGGGGAATCCAAAATCCCTTCTACTGCGGGTCAAGTGGGCTCTACTTTGCGTGGGTGGGATTCAGCGTTGATGTTTCTTAGCTTCCTCCAGCACTTATTCAAGCCAACTCAATTTTATTGTCATTTAACTGCACATTTGCACACCGACAAACGAGACAATGTTTCTCCGACCCAGTGTGTAAAACACAGCAGCGCGCACAACACACACAACGCACAACTGCTTCTGAAAGCGAGGACAACATCCTCCGATAAACCACGCTCAAATAAACAAAGTAAATTGCATAAATCAAAACAAGTATTTATATCACCGTAATCCCAAGTATCTTGTTTAAAATACGTATTTAATTTGTTTTAAATCAAAAGAGCCACCGTTCTTGTGTCTAACCACACAAGTCACCAGTAAAATAATCTCATGTCTACTATCTCCACTTTCCAACCAGACCAGATTTGTGGCCATTTGCTTCCAGGATCTAAACGCTTAGAATTGAACTGGGAGGACTGCTGCTGTGGTTCTGATCTTTGTGGCTTCACTGAGTCGTTTAAAGAACATTTTCTGGCACTTCATGGTCCAAGATATATATTCTTCTTCTAACATAGGGTGGCCTTGCATGCAGAGTTGGCAATTTCAGGTGTCACTGTACTGGGTGTCCTTCGTTCAGTCTTTTCAACTATTATCCCATTCGTTGTTATTACCCTGCTCAATCCTTTCACCATCACCATCGTTTTACTGGTCAGTAGAGTCCACTGCTGACTCCGGGGTCCCAGCAATGGTCGGAGTTCCAGAGACCCGGAGATGCGGAGTCGCAGGAAGTCCCCCGTTTTACTACTGATCGTCTCGGAAAATTTCACCCTGTATGGGCATTGTATCGGTGATGGCTATCGGGAACAGGATGACTGATACAGTGGACGTCCCACGTTGATTGAAGATACCTTCATTTTTCAATGAACTGTTCTCCATGCTGGAACATCTGTGCTCTTTACCTCGTCTGTCAGACTAAGCTCAGGGAGCAGCTGAAGGAGATGCTGAACTCTCCTCCGGCACTCATTGTGAAAAGGATTCGACACTGATGGTCTATGTGACCAGCGTCCTTCTCTTCTGCTTTCCAGAAGGAGGTCGGAATGTTGTCCATTGATTATCCGTGTCGCTCCAAATTCTCCCTGGATGGATGGACACAACTCTCTAATTTCAAAACTTCATGCCCCTCATTCTTCCCTGAGGATCTCGGCCAACCTCCTCGATTGTCATCTGCAACGTTGTTCATATCGTGAACGGGCTGAAACACTCGGTCGCCTCTCGAATGCATCACATTCAGTGCACTGGAACCACATACATGCTGTGACATAAACCCCAAATTTAACTGTTAGGTACGAAGGTTGCACCAGACAAACAGAATAAGTATGGAACACATTACAATATTGCTGTTCAAACACATGGAAGGTTTTGGTGTTATAAACACCACGACCTAATAAACTTACTCATAACATACAGCTCGTTAATGGGATAGTCAAAAATCGGAGCCACAAATCTGAAAAATAAATTCAACACTGTAGATCTACAAATCTGTGAATGTATCATTAGACTAATGACCATCTCAGAATCACATCGTCAGAGCAATTACAGCTTGATGTTTATGAGAGTAACTAGTTCCAGGTGGTTGTAGCTGCAAGGATGGAAAGCTCCTAGCTTTTAAATCGCTTTATCTGAGTACAGGTTTTCAGAGTCATTGATAACCTGAACACTATGGGTCACCCGGTTTTTAATCCAATTTCATTATTGAAATGCAGTGAGGCATCAGTGGATCAAAAACATTGCAATAACACGTTTGACTCGCACCCCCCGTCACGATGCCTCACAACATAAATACTAAAAGCGACACAAACAAACTGCGAGAGGATCGCGGCAGGTCTGGCAGCATCTACGGAAATGAATAAACAGCCGAATTGTCCGGCCGAGGCCCTTCTTCAGGACCGGAAACGAAGTGGTGAGACGCCAGAATGAAAAGGTAACGGAGGAGGAGAAGGACAGCTGGACGGTGGTAGGTCAAACCTGATGGACGGGAAAACTAACGGGATGGAGAGGAAGGAATGTGATTGGAGTGGAGACTGGACCATAGGGGAAAGTGGAGCTGGAGAGGACCGACGAGGCGATATGCAGGTGAGAAGAGGTAAAAGGCCACATTGGAGAATAGGGAAAAAAAAAAAGCGAAAAGGTGATCATTCTTTCTACCGGAAGGAGCATCGATATTCATGCCATCAGGTTGGAGGCTGCCCAGACAACATACAGGCTGTTGCTCCTCCACCCTGAGGATGGTCTCATCGTTGAACGAGAGGAAGCTGAGGAACGACATGTCAGAACAGGAACAGAAATCGGAATTTAAATGTTTGGCCTGCGGGAAGATCTGTTTTTGGCGCTTGGAGCTGAGCTACTCGACGAAATGGTCCCCCGATTAACGATGGGTCTCGGCAACGTAGAGAAGGCTGCTTCGGGAACATTGGACACGCAGACTACCCCAGTGGATTCGTAGGTAATTTACTGCCTCAACTGGAAGGGCTGTTTGGGGACAAAGACTGGTGTTGAGGGAGGAGCTGCATGGGCAGGTGTAGCGCTGTGGCCGCTTGCAGGGATAAGTGCCAGGAGGGAGATGAATGATGAGGGACGGAAGGGAAACGCAATAACGGAGGAAGCGATCCTTGTGGAAAGCGGAGTGTGCTTGGTGGGGGGGGGGGGGCGTGGGGTGATGGGGAGGTAAAGATAAGTTTGTTTGTACGATCTCTTTGGAGATGGTGGAAGTTGCAACTTATGATTTTTGGGTGCGGAACGTCATGGGCCAGTAAGTGCAAGAGGAACTCAGTCGCCGTTAAAGCGGCGGAAGACTTGGTGAGCGCGGACGGGCTGATCCCACTTTTAAAGCGATGCTACCAACAAAGATATCAGTACCTCCCATCCCCATCTCTCCCACTTTCCGCAGAGATCGCTCCCCTCATGTTCCCCTGTCTCATTCAGCCTCCGCACCGATCTCCCTCGCGGGCTTATCTCTGCAAGCACCCAAAGTGCTACAACGGCACATTCATCTCCTCCCCCGCCATTAGTCCGGGTCGCAAACAGTTCTTCCAGGTAAGGCAACACTTCCCCTGTGAACCTGCTGTGGTCGTCTGTTGTGTCTGCGGCTTCTGGTGCGGCCTTCGCTGCATTGGTGAGACCTGTGATAAATTGGGCTTATTTCATTGAGCACCATCGCTCCATCCGTGAAAAGCGGAGCTTCCCAGCGTTCAAACATTTTAATTCTGATTCCCATCCCCGATCCGACATGCTCGGTCCATTGCTTCCTCTTGTGCCACAGTGAGGCTGACCTCAGGAGGTAGGAGAGACAGCTTATTTTCCGTCTAGGTAGCCTCCAACCTGGTGTCCTGAATGTTAATAAAAAAAAAGATCCCTCCCCCTCTCCTTTTCTTCTATTCACCACTCTGGGCTATTCTCGCCCACCTATCACCTCACACTGCGTCCCAAACTGCTTCCAGTTTTGCTGTACTCCACTGTCCTCTCTTATCAGCTTCCTTCCGCTCCAGTCCTTCGCTTTTCACCTGAATTCTTCTGTCACCTTTCCCTTCTTCACGCCGTTTTATTCTGCCGCCATTTTGACTCTTACTTTCCAGACATGAAGAAAGATCTCGGTATGACATGTCAACCGTTTATTCATCCCCATAAATGCTGCCCGCCCTGTTGAATTCTCCCAACATTGTGTGTGTGTGTGTGTGTGTGTGTGTGTGTGTGTGTGTGTGTGTCTGTGTGTGTGTGTGTGTGTGAGTGTGCGCGTGTGCGCGCGCTGGTTTGGATTTCCAGCATCTGTTGAATTACATAGTTATGTTTTGAAAATTTGAAATGGACGGAGACGCACCGCCGAGTGAATTATTCCGAAAAAAAATCACGCCATACGAGTTTTCAGAGATTCCTTTGTTGGAGAAAATGCGAAAAGCGGAAAATCATCTCTCATTACAGATTCGGCAGGAATAAAATTCAGCACAAAAATAAACAAAAATGTATCACATCTGATTATCTGCTCCTAACAGTGATGTTTTTTATACGAACGACGTAACACCTCACAAAGTTGCACCTCAAAATAACACAGACGCGGTCACACGTTATCAGTTCAGGCTACTTCAGTTTCTGCGGTGGTAATAAACTGTCAGCCACTTTGCAGAAATGTATAATCACTGTCCCACAGAGCAGGGTCATTGCATTAACTTCTTTTCTTTCAATTCGCATGAGCTATTTCTAATGATCTGCATCTCAGGGAACGTTGTGTCAATGCATTTCAATTGAAATCAGATTTTAGTCAGGAATCTGCCTTGTTCAGTAGTAGCAGACAATTGAAAAATCTTTAACATTTTTTCTGTCTCATTTCAAATTCGCCGTGGTTCTTCGCAACTCGAAAAAATATGAGATACAAACGTATTATCCTGAGCAGGGAGAAACTGCAGCCTGGGGTATCAACTTCATTCTGGAAATTAGGAAGGTGGTTGTGTTTTGCAAAGATTTCAGTGCTGCCAGGCCATTTTCCTTGGTAAGAGGATAACACTGCTAACTAAATATAAACTAATAGGCATTTAGTTCATCCCAGAGCCGGAGAATAACAGCCGTACAGAGAAAGCCGCAAAGCCATGCGCTTGAAGTGGCCACTCTCAGTGATAAATGATTGCATACAATGCTAACAAAATCAAACAATTACAATGCTGATTATATCTCAAATATAAGAGATTATGCACATAACGGATATCTGGCGAAATTCACTCAGAATGTTGGAGGTGAATGAACAGTCGATGCTTTTGATCGAGACTCTTCTTTAGAATTCGTCTGGGGTTTTTATCGCCGGAGTACTTTGTTCGGCTATGGAAGGACACTTTGCCCTCGGGTATTGCAACGCAATACTTGCACCAGTTTTAACTATAAAATAAATCGGGAAAATACGCATACTGTTCTCTCCTGGTCCTCAGTTATACAACCATCTGTGGCAAAGCTACCGCGGTCACACAGGCAATGGAAGAATGCTTCCATCCCTTGCTCACGAAAATGTAAAAAAATAACATGTTCTGCTTTGAAATCTATTAAACATAATGCAAGATTCAACAGTAATATTTTCTGTTACAATAAAGGTTTCCATTCTGGGGTCTAGGCATAAAAAGTTTCGGAAACTCCTGGACTACAACATAGTTAGATCTGATTTAATGGATAGGAATCCAAATGGCACGTTACTATATTCCCAATGAGTTTTGTATAAACGCGGGAAAAAAAGACGTAATAGCGAAAGGCACTGGGTGGCGATGCTGCAGGTGCCTGAAACCCATACATGGTCATGAATTCCTGCATCCTTATGGCGTGTTTGTGAAGGGAATGGGATGTCCCCAGTCACACCCCGCTCCCCCAACATGAATAGGTGTTGGCGTCATAATGCTGAAGATTAACACGTGACGTAGACATCATTGACATCAGCACATGCATCAGAGACCCTGACGTACAGCTCGCATTTTGGATTCAGCCGCAACAAAAAAAATCTAAGCAAGTCAGGCAGCATCTATTCAGGGAAGTTTCCAGTTGTGACTCTCGACCTCATTCGGAATGGAAAAAGAAGTTAGCAGAGGTCAGAGTAAAGTAGTGTGGTTGGATTCGAGACCACATATTGCAAGATTGTATTGCAAGTATATTCATAAAAGTTTCCCCAGATTTGGCGTTTAAACTTTTACAAACTTCTACAGACTCACAGTGGTTTGTACATTTTGTCTGCTTTTGCATGTTCGTTGTCGCATCTCGTGTCATCGGCGTGCTTATTTTATAAAACTACTCTGATATTTGAACTTCGTCATTCTTAGTTCTGAGTTTCAGTTCTTCATCTACCACAGAGAACCTTAGTCTAATGTTATACGTATGAATAGTCACGCGGTGCGCAGAGATAATAATCACATTGTTGCTGCTTAATCTGCTGGTCACGTTTCCATGCAAAACACGATGAGTTATACAGTCAGAGCTGAAACAGCCACTGAACAGCGGTACAACATAAAATATTCTACATAATTATGGTAAAACACAATTCGAGATAATTACAATTACATTTTACTTAGAGAGCTTCCCATTTAGTGTAAACAGATACTTCGCCCCATTCTTCAGCTCCTCCCTGAATTTCCTCTGTGTCAGTCCATAGATACACGTGTTGGTGCAGGAACTGAGCAACATCAACATATCGCCGAACACTTGTAGGATAAATGTAGGCGTGTTGTAATATCTGTCAGTGAAAAACACGTTTACCGCTGCCCAGGTCATGGAGTGTACAATATAGGTTATCCACAATAATATGAAATTGGCAATAGAGCGAACAACAAAACCATTGACTTTCTCCGGTTCTGAATCTCTGGATCACTTTTGTTGTCAGTATGGCTCCGAAGTCCACGGCGAACCATATTCGCTGCTATAATAGATCTGGTGGTTAAAACATTGACCAGCAGAATTAAGCCAACTGGTAATAACGGGTTCATGATGGTGTCAAATAACTCGTAACCTCTCCACAGCGATGATGTATAGTACTCGGGTTTGGGTTTCCCTGACTCCCCTGCAAAGTAAAATGGAAATGACTGAACACAGCTCCCTATGACCACTACCACGATCACCACGGTCGCTGTTCTCTCCGTACAATATCGGGTCCGCAGCTTCTGAAGGCAGATCGCGACGTAGCGATCGAAAGTGAAAGCCACAGTCAGCCAAACGGAACAGTCCATGGCTGTGATCCCCAGAATAGGTCCCAGAGCACGCAGCCGATATTTCATCACGAAAACAGCATACAAATAGAGAGTATTGATTTTGTCCAATACAACACCAAGGACAACGACTATCAGATCAGCTGCCGCCATGGCCACGAGATAGCGAGTGATACATTTGGAGAGCCCACAATTTCGGCGAGACAGGATCACAATCGCCACTAAATTAACTGAAACAAAAGAAAAAGATTTATTGCTTAATGGGTCTCGAGTGCTCAGTGTGACTTTATTTGGATGGTAGGTCTAGTAGACGAGCTCGTGTCGCTGCCAGAAGGGGCCGCCAGTGCGCTGACTGAGATCGATCACCCTGACACCCCTTCAACGACATGCAACTGAGCTCTCTCCAGTTTCACGCCGGGATGTTTAGATTAGATTATAAAGACACGTAGTCCTCTTTTATTGCCATTTAGTAATGCATGCATTAAGAAAGGATACAGTATTTCCTCCGGTGTAATATCACAAAACACAGGGCAGATCAAGACTGAAAAAAAAAACAACAAAACCACAAATTATAACATATAGTTACAACAGTGCAACAACACCATAACTTGATGAAGAAGTCCATGAGCACAGTAAAAATTTCAAATTCTCTCAAATGTCCCACATCTCACGCAGTCGGGAGAAGGAAGAAAAACTCTCCCTGCCATACCCGACCGCGGTCCGACTCTGAGTCATCCGAAAACTTCGAGCTCTGACCAGCTCTCCGACACCGAGTACTGAGCGCCATCTCTATGCGAACGATTCGACCTCCATCTCGGTCGCCAACAGCAGGCAAAGCCGGGGATTTTGACAGCTTCCCTCCGATAGATTCCCGATCACGCAGTAACAGCAGCAGCGAACTAGCATTTCAGAATTTTTTCCAGATGTTTCTGTGTGCTTTCACGTCCGTCTCCATCAAATCAGAATTGCCCACGGCCGCTATTTAACGGATACGATATCATTTTTCACCGGAGGGCTGCGCACGCCCGGCGCGCTGCTCCCTCTCCTCCCGCCGGATGGCAATGGGCAAGAAGAAAAACGGTTCGAACTCCATTGGTTCATAAAGCAGAGAGCAGACAAGAGGGCATATTCGGATCAAATTGTTTGACGGCATCCTTCATTATCTGTCCTGCTCCGTGTCCTTCTCTGTGCTGTTCATTTATGCTGCTCGCGTGTTCCTTCTCCACGTTTAGTGGGGCCTGGTTGTTCACCATTGGACAAAAGGCACAGGCAGAGAAAGGGACAAAGTACTGACGAGTGGAAATAATGAGCCAGGAAAGAAATTAGTATCAGGCCGGGTAAGTGGTAAAGAAATCATTCAATTCGTCTGGATTGATACGAGTGTCGTCTGCTAGAGAAGTGAAGAATTGGAGGTTCTCAGATGAATCTGTGGCTGAAAGTGCAAAGACAGATTTTTTTTTTTAATATTGGCGTCGCTTTATTCCACAAGTGATCTGTACAATAAGGGCAGTTTGCACTGCTACGGCAGAGGAGCAATAAACGTAGGTTTTTCTATGCTGCGATTAAATTGACCTGGTCATGGGTTCAGCAGCACCGGGGGGGGGGGGGGGGGGGCAAATGAGTGGCAATAAAGAAGCAGGAAGCTGATACAGAAGTCAGTCGGATTACCTTCAGTAGACAAACAAGGCAACAGCAAGGCAATGACTGGGGCAAAGTGAATTGAATGTATTCAGAGTGGAGACAGCAACACGCTATCGTGATATTATGCCCATTACCGAAACGTAGCAGAAAGGAAGAATGTGAGACCATAAAACCATAAAACATGGAAGAAAAATGAGGCCATTCGGCCCACGGAGTCTGCTCCGCCATTCCATTGACTGATTCTATTATTCCTCAACCCCATTCTCATGCCTTCTCGCGGTAACCTTTGACGCCCTGATTAATCAAGAACTTGTAATCCTTCACCTTAAATATAACCAAAGTCTTGGACTGCATAGTCTTCTGTGCTAAAGTATTCTAGAGATTCACCAGCCACTGGCGAAATACGTTTTCCTAATCTTTGTTTAAATTCGACGTCCTCTGTGTTGAAGATGGGACTTCTGGTCCTAAACTCCCCCACTATTGGAAACATTCTCTCGACTTCCACACTTTGTTCACCTTTCAATATTCGATATATTTAAATGACATCAACTGTAAACCCCAGAGTGTACAGACCCATATCTGTCGAACAGTCCTTATATATTAGCCCTTTTGCTCCTGTGATCCTTCTCGTAAACATCCTGTAGAGTTTCCCTGAGCCAATACATCTTCTTTTTGATTAGGGGCTCAAAACTTCTCATACTATTCCGTGTATTCTGATGAATGCCTTATGAAGCGTCAGTGTTATATCCTGGTGTTTGCGTTCTAATTCTCATGAACTGAATGCCAACGTTACATATACATTCCTGAACAGAGACTCATCCTGACTTTAATTGACCTTAATGGCATCCTAAACCAGGACACCCAGGTCCCTTTGCACCTCTTATTTTTGAATGTATTCCCCATGTAGACAATCATCTACGCCTTTATTCGTTCTATGCATTTCGCCACACTAACCTTCACCTGCCACTTTGCTGTCCATTGACCCTATCTGTCAAATTCCTTCTGCATGCATCCGGCTTCCTTACCGCTATCTGCTCCACCATCTATCTTCATAACTCCAGCAGACATGTCCACAAAACCATCAATTCCTTCGTCCCAATCATTATCATATCACACGAAAAGGATCGGTCCCAACACCAATGACAGAACACAACATTAGGCGGAATGCACAGCAGAGCCACCATAACTATTCACGTTAGAGGACATCGTGAATCAAACACATTCACTTAGCATTAGAATCTGAACCAGAACCAAGTTTAATATCAGCGGAAAATGTCCTGAAATTCATTACATGCGAAATATAAATTTGTAAGGTTATGATAAAGTATATTAAAACAAAAAAAAACGTGTTTCTATTTTCAAAATTTCCTGAGTGAGTTGATCTTGGATAGGAAAACACATCCGCTCCAAGTTGCAACGCATAATATAAAGACTACAGTATGTCACATATCGGGGCATTTCCATGAGCTTACCGGGAATACCAACGGCTGCCAGTACGGGGTAGTAGATACGGACAATATAATAAATTGCTGGATATCCCATTTTCTGCCAGAAGCGGCAGTCAGTTGTACGAAAAGTGCCAAATGTCTAGATGTACTGGTTCAGTGAGCCCTTATATACCAGGAGGAATGTCCCTTAAGCCAATTAATGTCCCTTTAGTTACATTAGCTACAGGACAGTGAACAAGCAACCAGTGTTTGTCTCAGTCTATTTTTATTCATTGTGACATTGTGTCACCGGGCGTTACAGACAATTCATTCGTTGTTTATTCAATGTATTTTAGAAGAGTCAGAGAAATAGAATACTACAACACAGAAAACAGAACCCATCCATTTCATGTCATGCGCCTCTTCCTATAGATGCTGCTTGGCCTGCTGCGTTCACCAGCAACTTTGATGTATGTTGCTTGAATTTCCAGCATCTGCAGAATTCCTGTTGTTCATGTCTAATTCTGCCTGGATCTCCATACGGTTACATTCAGGTACTTAGCCAAATTTGTCTTAAACGTTACATCAAAACTGCGTCCATCACTGTCGCTGGCAGCTAGTTGCACACTCTCCCTACTCTTAGAATAGAGCTCCCCATCAGTTTTCCTTTAAGCTTTTCACTTTTCACTCTTAACCTATGAGAGATAGTTCTGGTCTCACCCAAAGGGGGACAAAATCCTGTTTCCATTTACTCTTCATAATTCAGTGTGCCTCTACGAAATCTCTACACGTTTGCTGCGCTCAAGGGAAGAAAAAGCAATGTCCTAATCTCTTCAAACATTCCCTATGAATCAAATCTTCAAGTCTCGACAAAGTCCTGGTAAATTTGCTCTGTATCTTTCAATCTCATTGATTTCTTTGTGCGGATAGTTGACCAGAACTCCGCACAATACTCCAAATTGTGCTCGCCAACGTATAATGCAACTTTAGAATAACATCCTGGACTGAATAGTCTGATTCATCAATGACTAACTGCCAAAAACCCGCTTCACCACCCAATCTACCTACGACGCCACGATCAATGAATAATGGATCTGTACTCAGAGACCCCTTTGTTCCACTGCACTCCTCAGTGACGTACTCTTCCATGTATCCGTCCTACCCGGGTCAGCCCTCCCAGTGTGCATCATCCCACACGTCCGCAATAACAGCTGACCCAGCGGTGATCACTGATGCCCCCCACTATTCTCAGTCCTCCTTTCAGAGTGGCGACCATATAACTTCACTCTCCGGCCTCTACTGCAAAATCATGTTGAATCCGGCTTACTGCTTCCCACCAAATAAAAGGGACTGAACCTCTGGACTAACCGCCCATGTGGGTTTTGTCAAAAGCCTTCTTAATGTCCAACTCGACAAGATGCACTGACACTTCATGAGCTTCCCTGGTAACTCCTAGACAAAATTTGTAAGATTGCTTAGATACAAGGTACCACTTAGAAAATCACGTTGACTTTCAACAATAATGGCTTGTCTATCGAAATACCGACCATATACATCCTGACACGTCGAGTACGTGAAATGATTTACCTACTATTGGCGTCATAATCATTGGCCTATAATTTCCTGACATAATTCGAGCATTCCCTGACCAGAAAATTAAAAAAATATATATTTTCCTGTCACCTGGCACCTTAACCTTGATAAAAGTACTTTTAAATATATCTGCCGAGAGCTCCGAAATGAATGAACTTGCCTCCCAGCGTTGGAAGCGGTTTCAAGGATCTAGAACTTATAATATAGACAATAGACAATAGGTGCAGGAGTAGGCCATTCGGCCCTTCGAGCCAGCACCGCCTTTCACTGTGATCATGGCTGATCATCCACAATAAGTATCCAGTTTCTGCCTTATCTTCATAACCTTTGATTCCGCTATCTTTAAGAGCTCTATCCATCTCTTTCTTGAAAACATCCAGAGACTTGGCCTCCACAGCCTTCTGGGATAGAGCATTCCATATATCCAATATCTGGGTGAAAAAGTTTTTCTTCAACTCCGTTCTAAATGGCCTACCCCTTATTCTTAAACTGTGGCGTCTGGTTCTGGACTCACCCATCAGCGGGAACAAGCTTCCTGCCTCCAGCCTGTCCAATCCCTTAATAATCTTATATGTTTCAATAAGATCCCCTCTAAGCCTTCTAAATTCCAGTGTATACAAGCCCAGTCGCTCCAATCTTTCAACATGTGACAGTCCCGCCATCCCGGGAATTAACCTTGTGAACCTACGTTGCACTCCCTCAATAGCAAGAATGTCCTTCCTCAAATTTGGAGACCAAAACTGCACACAGTACTCCAGAGGTCTGGTCTCACCGGGGTCCTGTACAGCTGCAGAAGGACTTATCCCCGAAAATTTCAAGAGAAACTTATTGAGCTAGCTTTCTCTTTATCTATCTATCCATCGAACTAACTGTCTGTCTATCTATATATCTGTCTGTCTGTCTGTACATCTATCTATCTATCTATCTATCTATCTATCTATCTATCTATCTACCTATCCATCTACCTATCCATCCAGCTATCTGTCTATCTATCTATCTGTCTATATTGTTATATGTCTGAGTGTCTACCTAATTCTCCTTCACGTTTTGTGCCAGAGCAATGTCATGACAGCTTTTAAACCAGCCAGCTTCCCTCTTCTCTTCTCTTG
Organism: Mobula hypostoma; assembly: GCF_963921235.1. Lineage (NCBI taxonomy): Eukaryota > Metazoa > Chordata > Chondrichthyes > Myliobatiformes > Myliobatidae > Mobula > Mobula hypostoma. The sequence goes on along the minus strand of NW_026948182.1, from coordinate 335,162 downwards.
TTAATTCCTTATTCCTGCTGTGCAGCCCCTTCGGTTTGATACCCCTCGAAAACCAGGTACTGTAAGATTGGTGGACCTGCCTTTTGTTCTAAGAGGAACATAGAAACACTGCACTCTCAATACCACTTTCAAGGTCTCCCACTTACCAAGCATTTATTTGAACAGATCTGGCAAAGTCAATCCCATCCAGTCCTCTATAGTATCGGAGTCCCAGTCAATATATAGGAAGTTAAAATCAACTCCGAATACAATCTTAATTTTCTTGCACCCATCTGACATTTCTGCAAATTTCCTCCTCTCAATTCCCCCGGTCTTTAATGTAAAATCAGTACCGTGGTCATCACTTCGTTTTTTATTCTGTTCTACTCGTGCAGTCTCATTAGAGGAGCCCTCCAGCCGGTCCTGTCTGAGCACTGATGTGACATATTCCATGACTAGTAATGCCATCCTTTCGCATTTAATAACAACCTCTCATTTTTATCGTTTATGAAACAACGGAGCCCCGGAACATTGATCTACCAGCGATGCCACCCCGCGTGTAATTGTCACCAGTGGCTACAATATCAGTACTCCGCGTGTTGGTCCATTATCTAAGATCATTTGCTTTATCTGAAATACCCATTGTATTGAAACAGACCAATTCAGAGTATTAGTCGCACCATGCCCAATCTTTCGGTCATGCCTTTGTATGTCGGCTTAATATTTGCTTTCCGCGCATCTACTTCACTAGCTGACCTGTTACACTAAAATCCATATCACCACAACTTCATTTTAAACGTCTTGGAGCAACATTGGGAACTCCTGACACAACGATATTGGATCCCGTACAGCTGATATGCAATCCGCCGCCATTGTGAACGTCCGACCTGCCGTGGACGAGAGTCCAATGATTCAAAACTCTGAAGTCCTCTCTCCTGCACTGTCCCCTTCGCCACGGCTAAACTGTGTCAGGTTCATATTTCAAGCATCAGTGGTATGTGCTCCGGGTAGAAATCTTGATACCACTACCCTTGTGGTCCGGCCCTTTAAATTATCACCTAAATACAGGGATTCACTTTGCAGGACATCGTTTCTCGTCCTGTCCATGTAATTAATAAGCCCTCGATTCACAACCACGGCTGATTCCCCCCTCCCACAGACACCCCCACATTAACAATACTATGGGCAACTGTCCGGAATTTCACCAACCCTGTTGCCTCGGGGTCATATTATGTTCGAATCTCGCCCACATACAGTTGTGTCAGTTCCTGTAATCAATGAATGCCCTATCATTACTATCGTTATTTTTTTTCCCTTTCCCAGTGCGGTAACGAGGTCCAAGACGATATGGACAAGGGAGGCACAGGAGCCTTTACAGAACTGAACTGTATTCGGGGATTGAACTTCGGAATGGAAATGACATCTCCACCTCGTTGACATTCAGCACTGACGCGCCACAAGAACGCCGCTGTTGTCACCGATTTCATTAAACCCTGCCTGGATGAGTGTTTGCCTCTGAAATATCCCAGTACATCCCGAAACCAAAATTCGAGGAAAGCAGGAGGTTCGTCGTCTTCTGAGGGCCAGATCGGTGGCACTGAAGTCTACGACCCAGGTTTGTACAAGAAAACTTGGTATGACTTGCGAAGGGTTATTTCAAGAGCTAAGGAAGAATTCCGAGAGAGGTTAGCGGCGATGTCGGATACACGGCAACCCTGGCAGGGTTTGCAGCTATTACTTCATCCAAAGGAAAAAAAAAACTACATCATGACTCACAGTGAAGTTTCTATTTTATATTCGGTAAGAAAGGAAGTATAAAACTTCAGCTATGAGGATCCCTGCACTATTCGTTGACCCTGTGACCTCTGTGCTGGAAGCCGACGTCAGCGTGTCTTTCAGATGGGTGAACCCTGCAAGGCAGCATTCCCCGATGGAGTACCTGGTAAGGCTCCGGAAACTAGCATCAACCAACTGGCAATAGTATTCAAAGACATTTTCAATAGCATTGCTGCGGTAGGAAGTTCTCACCTGCTTCTAAAGGGAGATAATTATAACAGTGCCCAACAAGATCAGCCTTAACGAATATTTCAAGAGCTCCCTGTCTACAGTGATGAAATGCTTTGAGATGCAGGTCTTGGCTCGAATAATCTCCAGTCTTTGTAAGGACCTGGACCTTCTGCAGTTTGCCTACACAACAACAGGTCTGAATGAATCTCCGCGCGACCCTGGGTCACCTGAACAATACAATTCCTCGGTCAGGATGCAGAATATTGTCTATAGCTCAGCGTTCAACACCATCATTCCCACGGTACTGATGGAAAAGGTACAGATCATGTGCCTCTGTACCAGCATCTGTAACTGGATACTCGACTTACTGAAGGGAAGACCACCATCTGTGCAGATTGGAAAAAAACATCTCCCATCTGCTGATAATCTGCACTGCGCGCCACAAGAATGAGACTACTGCTCTACCTTCCGTACACCCATGATTGTGTCACTAAGCACAGCTGAAATGCAATCCATAAACCTGCTTATGATACAACTATGGTTGGCAGAAACTTAGATGGTGACGAGAAGGCGTACAGGAAGGAGATGTACCAGCTGGTGGAGTGGTGTCGTAGCAGCAACCTTGCACGTAATGTTAGTTAGACCAAAGAACTCATTGCGGACTTCAGGAAGGGTAGAACAAGAAAACACAAACCAATCCACATAGAGTGATCGGAAGTGGAGAGAGTGAGCAATTTCAAGTTCCTCGGTGCCAATATCTCTGAGAAGATAGCCCGTTCTCCATGTCGCCATAAAGACGGCAAAATAGCGGCTACATCTCTTTCGGAGTTTCAGGATATTTCGCTTTGTCACCTACAACACTCAAAAACTTCTACAGATGCACCGTCTAGAGCATCTGACTGGCTGCATCACGGTGGTATATGGTGGGGCGGCCGCTGCACAGGATCGAAATACGTGGCTCCAGTTTGAAAACTAAGTCAGCTCAATCACTGACACGAGCCTCCGTGGTATCCAAAACACCTTCAAGGAGCGGTGCGTCAGGAAGGCGGCTTCAGTCATTAAGGATCCCTCCGCCACCCAACATGCCCTTTTCCCATTGTTACCGTCAGGAAGGAGGTGCAGGATCCTGCAGGCGCATGCTCAGTGATTCAGGAACAGCCTGGACCCCTCTGCCAGTGGATGTCTAATTGGACTGTGAAGCCATGAGCACTAAATTACTAAATTAAAAATTATTTCTGTTGTAACACTTCTTTTAACTTAGCAGTTTAATATACATACAGTATATTATTATTATTATGTGGTTTTATTTTCTATCTTTATCTTGCATTGCATTGTTCTGCCGTCGAAAACTTATGTCGGTGATATTCTGATCCTTAATCTGAAGAAGTACTGTGACTGTTGCTTCCGCTGACCACTCATGAATTCAACACGTCGAAACTAATCGCAGAACCGCCAGTGACGCAGCGCACAGTCAAGCTGTTGTTACGAGTCCGGCTGCAGTTTAAGTACAGAAATACAACAGCACAGAAAGAGACCATTCCGCCCCAAGCATCGGGGATTACCCGCTGAATGGCTTGACCGCATTTCATCGCGTTCACGAAAGTTGGCCCGATATTTACGGCATTATATTAATGTTCAGTTATTTTCCCGCCTTTATCAATATCAAAGATATTTGGATTCTAGTATAAACTCCGCCGTATTTTCCCTGTCCATAACTCCTTTACTCCTCTAATTTTGCCCCACTTTCTTTTGCTGATAACCGCATTCATGGAGAAGCAACAATGTAGAAACAAGGCCGTACCGCCTGTCTCGTCCATGCCGAATGTATTCAAACTGCCCACTCTTATTGGCCCACCCTGGGAACATTGCCCTCCACAGCCCTACTATCCAGGTACCGATCCGAAACTTTCAAACGTTGCAATCGAGCATGTATACACCACTTGTGCCGGCAGCTCATTCCACACACTCGCGATCCTCTGAGTGAAGAAGATACCCCATTCTTCTCCCTTGAAATTCTTATCTTTCAAACTTACCCCATAACATCTGTTTGTAGTCCCCGCGAACCTCAGTGGACAAAGCATTTGTTGTATTTGCCGCATCTGTGCCCTCATAGTTTTCAGTACCTCTGTCAAACCGCCTCTCCATCTTCTACTTTCCAAAGAATGCAGTCCTATCCTATTGAAACGTTCCTTATAATCAGGAGTTCCACACGAGTCAACATCCTTGTGAAATGGTGCTGTACTCATTCAACCCCGTTTATACCTTTCCTGTCGATAAATAACCAAATCTGCGCAGGATATTCAAGTTAGGTCTCACCAAATCTTCTATAACTTCAACATAACGACCCAACTCCTGATCTAATACATCCTCTGTACTTTCCTACCAAAGTGCAAACCTTCGCACCCGTCTACATTAAATTCCGCTCTTCAGTGGATTTTTCTAGCTGATGCAGATCCCGCTGCAAGCTATGATAGCTTTCCTCACTGTCCACAATGACCTCTATTTAGGTGTCATCCGCAGATTTGCAGATCTAGTTAACCACATTCCCAGCTAGATTATTGATATTGATGACAAATAACAAAAGACTCAGCACCAATTTCTGAGGCAGACCACCCGTAACAGTTCCCCAGTCAGGAGGCGATCTTCCACTGCCGATCTTTACCTTCTCCCATAAAGCAAATGTCTGTCCATTTTATTTCCTCTTTATGAATGCCGAGCGACGATACCTTCTTGACCAGAATCGCATGCGGGGTTTTGTCAAATGTCTTACTGAAGTCCATGGAGATGACATCCAATGTCTTCCCTTCATCCACTATCTCGTAACTTCCTCGAAAAAATTCTGCCCAGCTATCTGTTTTTTCATTGAACTTACTTATCAATTTATTTATTGATGTATCTATCTATATACGTGTGTATGTATGTATGTATTTGGAGATGAAGCGCGGATCAGGGCTTTCCAGCCCTGAGACCCGTTTCACCCAGCAACCAACCTACTAACCCTGGCGTAACCACTGGTCCATTTAGAATTATCAATGAACCGAATTAGAAGTAAGTCTTCTTAATGTGAGATGAAATCAGAGACTCCCGAGGATTCCATGTCGATTAAGAAGGAACATATAATCTTTCTCACAGAGGACGCCGGAATTAAATTCCGACGTTCCGAATTGTACTATCGTCATGCGAACTGCTACTATAACCTTGTCCCTGCATATCATAATTCCACTTCGCCCATCTCCAGTCACTCATTCATAAGCTTGTCTCCGTTGGCAGGTTTGGTCTATTTTGCCTATCAGGACTGCACCAGCACTGATGAATCACACCGTTCTCCAGCCCTGCTTTGTAATGGGTTCCTTTTTTCCATTCCCTTCAGCATGTCTGGTGCAGTGTTCTGCATCAATAGTTTCATGCGCGCCGATCTCGGAATTGGTCCTGGGAAAGGAGAGTCCCAGTTAGGGAAGGATAAATAAGTAAATGCAGAACACAATCCAGAATATTTAACAAAATGGTTCAAGTGGTTCCAATTAAATATCAGAGAATGTATACAGTATACAATCTGAAATTCTTACTGTTCGTAGACATCCACGAAAAACAGACGAGGGCACCGAGGAACGAACGACATAAATTATCTGTGAAATTTCCTCCTACGAACTTCAATGCTCGCACGCTGGTAATAGTCATTTCAAACCTGTCAAATTGATACTGACTCTTTGGTCTAACTATGCCTCTGAATCTCATAAATCTATAAATCCACTCGGTTGTACAAAAGACGAAACCTGATTTTGTCCAAAATCTTCGAAAGCACATGCTTTCGAATTCAGGCATCATCTGGAAAACATCGTCTGCGCCATTATCAGACTGTCCACATGCTTACGGAAATATAGGTAGCAGACCGCAATGTAATATTCCACATGCAGCCTAGTGATAATTTTATCAAGAATCGTCAGAATTTGTGGATTCCCTAACAGTCAATTTATCGACTGATAAAGACAATCATCCCACAGGCCTTCTCTACCACCCTATCAACATGTGTAGCCGTTTTCAGTGCGGTGTGAACTTGGATCCTGAGACCCGTCTCCTCATGAACATTGTTATCTGTCTCAATATTGCGAGCATACAGTTTCTTTACATGTAATGTCCTAAGGTACAAAAGACACGACAGGACGCACGATCATTAGCAGGAAGTAGAGATGGATATATATAGGGAAGTCAGGGGTAGATACATGAAAAGTAATAGGGTGTAATGCTTGGTGAATTTGTCCTCCCAAATATTGAGTGGGACTGCCAAAGAGTCAACAAGTTAGATTGGCTGAAATGCGTTCATTGCTCCCAGGAATGCTTTGTGAGGTAAAATAAAGATGATACTAAAAGTCAAATGGTTGATTCGTTCACTTTTGAAGGAATGAGTTTGTTCAATTGGCTGATGTGTTAGCGTGGAAGTTGTTTGGGACCGATGGCCATCACTCTACTAGTTTACAGGTGTTTAGACTTAAAAGGTAGAACAGACATTCAAGTCCAAGACATTAAATACGCGAACCCTAATTTAGGTGGCATAAGGAAGGAAATCGCAGATGTTATATTAGTAAATGACGCGGGAAACATGTGAAGCCTTTAGGAAAACAGTGGCAGAAAGCCCGCGTTCGAGTCAAGGGCAGTGCCAGTTCTTTGGATAATGATGATTGACGATATGGTCATGAAAAAAATAAACAGGTATGTCCAGATATAGGCAGCTGGGATCTAAACAGTTCCTTGTAACGTAAAAGGGCCAAGGCAGCACCTTAGTAGATCCAGGAATATTCTTTTTTTTAATATAAAAGAGAAAACTGAAATATTGCCTTTACAATACTGTACAATATTCTTAGGCATCTGCATATAGTATATAGCCAGTGTGTCTAAGACTTTTGCACATACAGTAGTAATTTTATGCATTGCACTGTATTGATGCCGAAAAATAAATCGTGATATATGTGTGTTATGATAAACCTGTTTCCTATATTGGTTTCTACTGTAGACTGAGAGTGGGGAGGGGGCAGGGTGAGAGGAGATTCATGATTGGGAAAAGGGGATGGGAGAGCGGAAGGAGCGGGAAGCACCAGTCAGACATTCTGTAATAAACAATAAAGAAATTGTTTGGAATCACTTCTCCTTGCTGGGTATCTCAGGGACCGGGGTGACCCGGAATTACATTCCGGCCACTAAACCCACAATCCTCCCGTGGAGATCCATCCTCCCCATTTCAACACCTTTTATCCGGAGATATTTACAAAGCCACAAGAGGCACTGCAGACGGTGCAAATCTAAGAAGATACCCACAATGAGCTGGAGGAGCCGAGCAGGTCAGGCAGCATCTTTGGATGGGAGTAAACAGTGAACGCTTCAGACAGAAACCCTTCATTTGGACTGGAAAGGTCCACGGAACGGCTGGAAGTGAAGATATGCAAACTCGTTCTCCTCTTCACATTGACTGATACAGCACTCTGCAGAGGTCTCAGGCACCCTACTTACTTATATATGCTTATGACTTTTGCACAGCACTGACTATATGTATAGGGTATATTTGGTGTAAATAGGTATGGAATAGACATCCGTCATGGGTGACCTATATGTAGAACCACAGAAAATGATGGAAGTATTAAATGAACACATCTACATTGACTTGTGAGACAGACGTAGTTTGAGAGCTCAGTAGAGGGGTATAAGCTATCTCAGGCAGATCAACATTAAAATGGGTGACTTGTTGGAGATCTTCATGACTATATTCAAATCCTGGACACGTTTACCCCAAGATATTATGGTAAACCGGAGCAGAGACTGTTGTATCTTTGGCCGAGGTACTTGTGCTCTCCTGATCAAAACCTAACGGACTGAAAGAGCGCGAAGAATAGCTAATGTTGTGTACTTATATATGGGAAGTAAGATATGAGCCAGGGAACTACTGGTTGAAAAGCTTTTCAACAGTAGAGAGTCAGCTAATGGACGGGTTTCGGGTGGGCAGAATTTACCTGCAGAGAGTAGTATCGCCCTCATGGAGTGAGTGTACCAGAGTGAGTATAATGTTCAGGGCTCTCGGCTCGTGTTCGTCTCGGGGAAACCCCATCCTCCCGCCAAACCGTGTCTCACCGTTGCGTAGTTGCTGTGTAATGCACCCTGGCGCACACCCCCACTTCAAATATCAGACAGCACACAATGTACCATTTACAGATTACACTTTATAAATCTTACTGGACTATGCAATTAATAGAGATGCAATTTATAAGGAAAGTAAAAGGTGCCAAACTTATCAAAGTTCAACCACTTCGTGCACAACAGTTGGAGTTCAATTAACGTAGTCTTCTTTCCGCCATTCGATCCCTTCCGACCTCCTCGACCCGCCATCGGGACCAACCCCGGTGGTCGACCAGAGCGCGTCCAGCAGGTCCTTCTCCCGAAAACCCGCCAAACCACATGGTCCGCAGCCACGTGAGACAGAATATCACACACAAAAAGAATATCATGGACACTCATTGGTTCTTTCTGCCCTTATCAGTAATATAACCTAAACAAGCAGAGAGAGAGAGAGAACTCCTTACATCGTAGTTACTATTACAGAAAAGTCATTTTATATAACATACAAAGAAGCCATTTTAGACACCTCAGCAGCAAGTGTAACCAAGACCCAGTTACATGAGCAAAGAAGAGACAGGTGGAACACAGCGTATGTATGTGTCAGCTCCGCACTTCGGAACGAAATATTAATGTGTCGGAAGAAGGGTGGCGGTAAGGAGAGGGGGACCATGGGGGAATAATGATAAGAAGTTGGATGAGTTTAGTAACTGGTAGCAGGGCGGCGTCGCGAGCTCTGGGGCTTTTCCTGTGCTGTGTCTCTCTCGGGCACGAAACCAGTTTTATTCTCCCGGCAACTCCACTCTCCGATAGCAGACCGTTCTGTGGTGTCGACATGGAAAACACTGCGACCGCCTCTAGGAAGAACTTAGAGGGTCTGTTAATCAATAAGTTGAAGAATTCACGTGAGCGGATACTTCGCCGCGCCGATGAACTGCTCTCTGAACTTGCTCTGAGTTATTCCATAAATAAGTGTTTGTGCAGCAACTTAATACCAGCAACATGTCTACAGTATGTTCAAATATGTATTCCGAATCATTGTAATTATTCTGATCCAATCCGGCGATGGTGTTAAAAAGGAATTCGGCAACTCTCACCGACCACAAGATGATGAAGCTTCCGGAGATGGTGAGAAGTAAAATCACAGACCTCCTCCTGCTCTCCATCTCCGGGTCACTGCGGTTCTCCGCCTTGCTCTGACCCCTCAGCCCCTTACGGACGCGACTAGTCACTAAAATGTGTCTGACTGTCAGAGCGTTGAACAACAGTATCAACACGAACGGGAGGAATGGCATTAGAACGTAAGAGAACCATCTAAATCCCACCCACTCAGGGTCCGTATGGTAGCTTGGCTTTCGAATACAGTCCCAGGGTATATTGTCGATCACTTTCACAGGACGATATCGGAAGAAGTGGGGCACATCCTTAACAGAGAGCAGGACGCCGGTTGTTGTCAGAACCACAGCGGCAATTTTTCCGGTGCAATATTTTACTTTCTGCTTCTGAGAACAGATGGCGACAAACCGATCAAACGTAAAGCTGACGGTGAACCAGACAGAACAGTCAGTGGCTGCCTCTCTCACAACAGCGATCACACTGCACACCGGGGTGATGTCCAGGAAAGTACCGGGGAAGTAATAATAACTGATCCGCCATAATATGACCTGAAAGATGATGGTCAATAGATCCGCCGTCGCCATGGCCACCAGGTAGCGAGTGGTGCAGGTGGAGAGGCCGCACTTTCCCCGGGACAGGATCACAATCGCCAGTAAATTCACTGTGGAAACAGCAAAAAGAAAGAGTGAATTACTGTCTCGCCGCTCCGTCTGTCTCAGGGCAGAGATAAGCTGAAACTTTGCACTCTATCCATTTCAGGCGATTTAAAGTTTTCAAAGCGGAGACGCAGATGCCTCACACGCGTACATGCTAGGTAAAAGGTAACAGTTTTCTCTACTGGATAAAGGGCTGCGTTTGGGAAGGGGGCATTATCAACTGATCACTGAGTGTGCTTCGGAGAAATCAGTATAAATCTCCTGCCATCAGTTGTTCGATTGATGTGTAAAGGCTGGATACCTCGGCAACTTTCTCTGGGGTAGTGTTCATGTCCCCATGTCCTGACACATCCTCCATATGACGAAGTCTCTCTCCCTCCGCCTCTGTCGATTTACAAAATTCAAAGCAAATTAATTTCACCAGTTCGCATATCTTCGTCTCCTCCTCGAGTCTCCTTTGTCACCCATCAACACGGGCTACGCTTATCTCGCTTCTTTTAAATTCTGCAACTGCTCTTTTCCGCGGTTCTTTCTAATTATTCCAAGGTATTGGATCAGAAAATTCCCAATTTCGTTTTTAAATATTCTGTGTGACCCGCTGAACTTTTCAGGCATCTTTCATTAAGTGCTTAAAACATCTATTTTCTGAAGAAAAGTCAATGTAGATGTTTCGCAACAGTTTCTCCTTCACAGTTTGGCTCAAAACGCTGCAGCGTTATTCTGAATGATTTTCGTTTCTGAGCTGGCTGTCACGTGTGCCTCACCCCGTCTGACCTTTAACATACACCGCTGGTTTGGCTCTTAGGTCCACTCCACTTCACGAAAAATAGAATATGGAAACTAACCCTGGCACAGTAAAACACCCACAGACCCTTATTTGAATTTTCTGTGCTCCCGATGACTCGGAGTTTGAACATAAGCGATGTTTACCGGTCTTCCCTGGATCTCGCCGGGGATTTGATTTACCCGTTCCATTCCAACTTGCAGCAGTTCCCTGAAACACAGTGTAATGCATTTAAATTTGAATTTGAAGCATATTGCACTATCAATACGAAATTACACCAAATAAGCCGTAAAGATACCGGTCACGATGGATTATCGGAGTTTACTTTGCCAGCGAATTTGTATTAATAAATCAAAACTGCCTTGCATGAATCCACTTCCCAAATCTTCCACTCTACATCTGTTTAAACTGCCAGTTTATTTTCGGCGAAGACCACGGATTAAACTGCGATGGACCTTCTGAAGGAACACAGAGATTTATCACAATGTCTGCAACGCACTCACTGATACGCCGGCCTCACAACGCTGTCGGCAATTGAACGAGTCTAAATACTGTGCACACAAATCTGCAAATGTTAGTTCGCCTTTATTCTTACCGGGAACACCGATAACGGAAACGATCAAGTAATATATCTTTCTCACACGGTAAAATGTTTCAAGCATACTGTGTGAGATTCAGACTGTCTGCCACCTGCCAGCGATCTCACTAAAGAAACTCTGAGCTGATGAATCTCCACCGTCATCTACTTATAGTCGCTCCAGCACACTGAATATTCAGTACTGCACAAGGCTGACGGTTTTTATTCTCAACAGCTGGGATCAAAATAAACATGATGTCATTGAAGTAAAATCCCAGTTGTGATGAGGTATGGATAGCTTGAAACAAAATTGCAAAATCTCAAAGATGATTCGAGAAGTCAGTGAATGTTGTTGGGAAACGCTCTCCGGCTCACTTCTTGGTTTCATTGTTGTTGTTGTTCGTCTTGTCCTTTCCAAGGCTTTGCCGCCCATCGAATTTGTCATCAATGGTATAAAGTCATTGTGCTGCTCTGTTTCACTCTGGAACTTGTCTCGGTTACAGATGACAACAGTAGAGATATGGCAATAGCGAACATGATCTCTCTTTCCTCTGAATGAGGAAACAGAGAAATAGCGGACGAATTCAATAATTCCTGTCATTTCCCACCGTGAAAGACGCCTCAGTATGCCAGTCGTTCAAGACTATCAAGTTGCTATAACTGAGGAGAAGGTGCCTGGGAGGCTGAAAGATATGAAGTTAAATTTGTCATCTGGACCAGATGGAAGAGACTTTAGTATCCGAAACAGGGATCTGACAGATTGTGGAAGTATTAGCGGCGAACTTTCAATACAAATTGGATTTTGGAATAGTCCACATGACAAGAATATACGAAATGTCAATCCACCCAACTCCCTAAGGAGAGCAGTAGTCAATAGACAGAGCATTATACGGCAGGTAGCTTGACTTCAGTGGTTGTAAAGATGAACCTTTCCGAAGGAAGAGGTCTCGGTTGCAGAGAGACACATGATAAAATCAGCAGAGTTAAAATAAAATCAGCTGAATTATGGAAAATACAGCCTGAAAGCTGTTGGAATTCTTTGTCAAAAAGTAAACGCAGATGAGATAAAGGGCAATCAATGGATGTTGTTTTATTGGATTTTCAGTAAGCATTTTACATGATGCCACACACGAGAGTGCTAAAGAAGAGAGAATGCCCTAGGTATTACTGAAAGATGCTATGGTGCATAGAAGATTGGCTGAATGACAGGAAGCAAGGAGAGGGAATAAACAGGCCTAATTCCCGTTGACTGGCAGGAAAACGGTCAGTCCTGAAACCCCGAGAACGAGTCCCTTTCCTCGAAGAACTGAAGTCAGCGTGTAACTCCAGGACAGGGTCTTCAAAAGAATCCTGAAAGGAAAAGAATAAAGATATTAAGGATGTAAAGTATACTTTATACTTTATACTTTATTGTCGCCAAACAATTGGTACTAGAACGTACAATCGTCACAGCGAAATTTGATTCTGCGCTTCACACTCCCTGGATTACAAATATTAAATATTATAAATATTAAAAATAGCTAAAATAAGTAAATATTAAAAAAAAATAAATTATAAATAATAAATAAAAAATAGCAAAATGGGAAGTAACGTAGTGCAGAAAAAAACGAGAGGCAGGTCCGGATATTTTGAAGGCACGTCCCAGATCCGGGTCAGGATCCGTTCAGCAGTTTTATCACAGTTGGAAGGAAGCTGTTCCCAAATCTGGCCGTATGAGTCTTCAAGCTCCTGAACCCTCTCTCAGAGGGAAGAGGGACGAAAAGTGTGTTGGCTGGGTAGGTCGTGACCTTGATTATCCTGGCAGCACTGCTCCGACAGCGTGCGGTGTAAAGTGAGTCCACGGACGGAAGATTGGTTTGTGTGATGTGCTGCGCCGTGTTCACGATCTTCTGCAGCTTCTTTCGGTCTTGGACAGGACAACTTCCATACCAGGTTGTGATGCACCCTAGAAGAATGCTTTCTACGGTGCATCTATAAAAATAAGTGAGGATTTTAGGGGACAGGCCAAATTTCTTTCATTTTCTCGGGAAGTAAAGGCGCTGGTGGGCCATCTTGGCAGTGAACTCTGCTTGGTTGGACCAAGTCAGGTCATTTGTAATATTGACCCCGAGGAACTTAAAGCTTTTGACCTTTCCAGTTGCGCACCACCGATGTAAATTGGGTCGTGCGGTCCGCTACTCCTTCTGAAGTCAACAACCAATTCCTTCATCTTGCTGACGTTGAGGGATAGGTTATTGTCTTCGCACCATGCCACCAGGTTCTTAATTTCCTCTCTGTACTCAAAACTGTTTCCGAAGATGCACGTAAATGATACGCCGTTTACAGCCATCTTAACTCCGATACGTAATCTAGATTTACTGCAGAGCACGACATACTCTAGATTTTCTGCGACGCCAGTTCTGGTAACCTTCCATGAGCGCAGATGTACGTCAGTTCATCGATGCCTGCCTTCACTGTGTCCAAACAGCGGCTTTCTTACCTCCTGCGGTGCCTAGCAGTACCTCAACGCTCAAATTCATACATCGCCATGGATTTCATAATGGGTTTACCAGCTTCCGATGGGGCCACGTGATCATGAGAGTGGTAGATGGGTTGTCCAAAGCGGCCATTTAATTGCTCTACCCAGGCTTCCGTCAGCCGATGAGACAGCGATCTCAGTTCTACATTTAGCTCACCTCCACTGCTTCCGTCATGACATTAAGTGTGCCGGCGCTCCGAATTCATCTCCGATCTAGAGAGTCTTCTAATTCCTCCTCCGACATCAGTAGAGTTCTCCTCAGATGATTATCCGCAGACCAACGGTCAGTCAGAATGAACAAATCTGTAGTTGTATACGTTTTTCAATGATTTGCCGTCTCTAACCTTTCCACGTGGAAGAAGTATTTTCTCTGCACCGAGCAGTCCCACAAGCTACACACCTACTCTGAACGGGTATGTCACCCTTTGATGTTTTCATGGCTACCAGCCTCCGCTGTTCCCTACGAAGAAGCCCGCGGTGGAGGTTCCGTTGGCCAGAGCCCTGGTACGCCGCTGCCTCGGTACTTCGATAAGGACATGCAGGACCATCCTAGCTGCCAGCTATGCCTACTGCCGCCATGCCAATTGCCCTGCCGCCCAACCAGACCTGACAGGTTTGGGAAATTGGCTGGCTGTCCACAAGATGTCCGCCCCTTCACAACGACTTTCTCTCTCCGGTTTGAATATAATGCAATGCAACGCATCGTCCCAGTAATTTATCGTCTCCAACTGCTACCGACCCTCAAGATCGCACCTAACACCCACGAGGTCGACCCCAAGCCGGCTGTCTGTTGATCACTCAGCCTACCTGATTCTGCACCTCGGATGGTGAATTGTGATCCACTGTGCACGACTCACAGGTTGGTGAATGCACCTTGCCTTGGATGATCGAATAGAAGGGATGCTGTTTATTGGGGGCCGGTGTTGAATCTTGGATCCTTCGCTCAACAATGATTTCCATCGAATCGATCCTGAACATCCGGGACCTTTAGGGACCGGCCGTCGTGGCGGGGATCCGATCAGGTCTGATCCCGCTGACACCTCCTAGACTGCACATACAGGCCTGAACCTGTATCTACACAGCTAGTAGGATTACCCTGCCACTCGCTGAATACTCTTCATCTGCAGCCTATTTAACCCCAGTTCTCAACCACCGTCCTTGTTCAGTCATCGAAACAGCCGTCCTCAACCGGTCGTTCCTTGCTTTCACTCTGCCTACATAAATTATACCTCGTTGCCCGTTGTGCTTACTTGCATTTCACTCTTGTTTCGTGGCTCCACGTAGTTTTTTTTTATTATTTTGCGGACTATTATTAGCATGGCCTATCCATTTCGAAACTAGATGAGCTGGATTCTGACAAATTGGAATCTACTTGCATTGGGATAGCGACTTACGTTTGTAGTTACACACGGAATGTTAAAGCCGGTGTAGGGGACAGATAGTGATCCTCCATTAGTGGTTGGCGCTGCAGCTGCAGGACAGGAACACCTGCTCTAACTCTTACTCGAGCTGTTATTTGCGCTATCGCTTTGGGAGGTAATGCCAGTGCGGTCCACGAAGACAACAACTAAAAGCAGAAATGCATAAAATACAGGACTGCACTTCCTTGATCCCTTTGACCCAGCTAGTGGGCGATCAGCTGACTGACTGCAACCATCGCTCAAGGAGTTGTAGAAATCACCAGCTGAATGTTCCCTGGATTCTCAGGAGTACATTTCAGTGAATGACCAGCGTACGCTGTGACGTCATCGCGTCGGTCAGCGACTGTACAGAGGAAACAACGTTATCATAATGGTCAATAGTGGGCGTGGATTAGTAATGACGCCGTCAGCGTTGCCAGAAATGATATCATCATCTCAGCTCAGTGACAACATCAGCGTGGCAAGTGACGTGTTAATGAAAGCGCGGTGCAGACCATTCTACTGATGTAACGGAAGTATCTATATGAGCAATAAACCAGGCCCGTAACCATTCAAACAGTTCAATATTGCAGTCAAGGTGTCTGCTTTATGTCAGCAGTCGTGCAATCCCAGTCCAGGTAGTGAGACGCCAGAGAATCAGAGAGATGAGGGTGAGTGAATCTCAGTCCAGGTAGTGACACTGCAGAAGATCAGAGAGATGAGGGTGAGATAATTCCAATCCAGGTAGTGACACTCCAGAGGATCAGAGAGATGAGGGTGAGAGAATTCCAATCCAGGTAGTGACACTGCAGAAGATCAGAGAGATGAGGGTGAGAGAATTCCAGTCCAGGTAGTGAGACGCCAGAGGATCAGAGAGATGAGGGTGAGTGAATCCCAGTCCAGGTAGTGAGACGCCAGAGGATCAGAGAGATGAGGGTGAGAGAATTCCAGTCCAGGTAGTGAGACGCCAGAGGATCAGAGAGATAAGGGTGAGAGAATTCCAATCCAGGTAGTGAGACGCCAGAGGATCAGAGAGATGAGGGTGAGTGAATCCCAGTCCAGGTGGTGACACAGCAGAAGATCAGACAGATGAGGGTGAGTGTGCTTGCTGGACAGTCTGAGCACCTTCATCCGGCTGTGTTTCACTTCAATCCCCATCTGCTGAGACCTCTTCATTCTGTTCATTTCCTCTTATTACAGCAATATTTACAAATCACTTCAAAGCCTTTCAGAAAACAATTCTCTTCCTTTATTTTCTTATGCATATCCGAACTATAACGAGTTAACTACGTCGCTTATTGACTGTAATTAATCGGATTAGGATTGTACAATAATTCTCCTTATTGTTATTACACATCCTGCTTGCAACCACAAAAACTTGTATATTTATTCGCAGCATCAGAACTATATATTTATATAATTTTCAAATGTTATGTGTACTAAACGTCCACAAAATATGGGTAAAAGCTGTAAATGATGTTGTCTCGACATTCTAATGTTTCCCGATGGTTCAATTATCAGCAACCACTGATACAAGGCGCACTTAATTTCATAAATTATGTTCTTTATCCACTGAATAATACCCGGTTTTGCATTCGAGCCTGGAGCGCGCAAATATAAGACGTCTTGAAAATAAATTAATAGCACTGAATTTCATTTAAATATACAAAAATAAAAATATGCTGGAAAATCACTCGCTTTCTCTGGTTGCCTCGAAATAGAAACACGGCCCAAATTGATGATACAAAAATATGAATGAGAATTTTTTGTTTACCGCCTGGTCGTTCTTGAAAATAGTAACAAAATACAAGTTCAATATCTTTATGTTCTGCTGTTATTTTGGCCGCTCGTTGATGCGTTCTCCTCACACCTCTCTCTCTCTCTCTCTCTCTCTCTCTCTCTCTCTCTCTCTCTCTCTGAACTGTCTAACCGGTAAACTCCAATCCAAAACGACACGTTCCACGGAATGGAAATTCTGCCAGCCATCTCCTATCACGAATTCCATTGCCGGCTGTAGATTTGGGGTGTTGATTCTGCAGTTTGTAAGTTTTGGCATTATCAGCATTTTTATTCGCTGGCAAAGGAGCGCGACTGACCAATAAATTCATGACCAGTGTGTGCTGCCACCGAGTGTCAGTGTGATCAATAATGACTGGGCATCATCGCTGGCAGTGTGATTGCGTTGAGGAACATGATTATAAAGAGGGTTATTTTCGCTGTGTCCATCAACAGGCTGGACGAGCGAAGAAAGCATCGGTACATGCAGAGGTGATTCAGAATATTCTGTCTGTGATCAGCAGTGAGACCCGAAGGGCTGTGATAATAACATTGCGTTACTGAGGGAACTGGACAAGCAGAGACATTATCTGAGTGGTTGGTGACAGGTCCGCGTAAGCAGTGATAGTATCAGTGAAGTCCGTGATGTACACTTGGAGCGGCGGCAGTTCCGTTCATTCCCACAATGGATACACTTAAGGGAAGGAAATAACCAATCTGTTATCCTTCAGAATTGCTGGTGAAATGCCATGATATATTTTTGAAAAAAAAATCTCACTTGAGCAATGTATCCATAAGAATTATTGTTATTTTAAGCGAACAATGGTGAATGCCACCAGTTCAGTTATAATCAGCAGACCCACAAGCCGCTGTAACAGGTAAGGAACAACGACACTATTGGGAGTATTCCATGAACACCACATAGCTCCCCGCCCTCCCACCCCGGAGTGGCCATGTGGAATCTCGTATCTGACAATGAGCCGGACCAGGTGACAAAACTCTCCGTTGCTGAGCATACCGCCCACTGTAACCACAACTGCCTAACCTTCACCGTGTGGGGACGCACTTTGAGGGTGATAAATAAAGCTCCACACTGTATCTGACCAGTGTCTCAGGGGCGGTCGGTACCCAACTGCGGATAAAGTGGGGTACAGACTGTGGGGTGTGGTGTACAGGGAGCTCCACACTGTATCTGACCAGTGTCTCAGGGGCGGTCGGTACCCGCACTGCGGATAAAGTGGGGTACAGACTGTGGGGTGTGGTGTACAGGGAGCTCCACACTGTCACTGACCAGTGTCTCAGGGGCGGTCGGTACCCGCACTGCGGATAAAGTGGGGTACAGACTGTGGGGTGTGGTGTACAGGGAGCTCCACACTGTATCTGACCAGTGTCTCAGGGGCGGTCGGTACCCAACTGCGGATAAAGTGGGGTACAGACTGTGGGGTGTGGTGTACAGGGAGCTCCACACTGTATCTGACCAGTGTCTCAGGGGCGGTCGGTATCCACACTGCGGATAAAGTGGGGTACAGACTGTGGGGTGTGGTGTACAGGGAGCTCCACACTGTCACTGACCAGTGTCTCAGGGGCGGTCGGTACCCGCACTGCGGATAAAGTGGGGTACATACTGTGGGGTGTGGTGTACAGGGAGCTCCACACTGTCACTGACCAGTGTCTCAGGGGCGGTCGGTACCCGCACTGCGGATAAAGTGGGGTACAGACTGTGGGGTGTGGTGTACAGGGAGCTCCACACTGTCACTGACCAGTGTCTCAGGGGCGGTCGGTACCCGCACTGCGGATTAAGTGGGGTACAGACTGTGGGGTGTGGTGTACAGGGAGCTCCACACTGTATCTGATCAGTGTCTCAGGGGCGGTCGGTACCCGCACTGCGGATAAAGTGGGGTACATACTGTGGGGTGTGGTGTACAGGGAGCTCCACACTGTCACTGACCAGTGTCTCAGGGGCGGTCGGTACCCGCACTGCGGATAAAGTGCGGTACAGACTGTGGGGTGTGGTGTACAGGGAGCTCCACACTGTATCTGACCAGTGTCTCAGGGGCGGTCGGTACCCGCACTGCGGATAAAGTGGGGTACAGACTGTGGGGTGTGGTGTACAGGGAGCTCCACACTGTTACTGACCAGTGTCTCAGGGGCGGTCGGTACCCACACTGCGGATAAAGTGGGGTACATACTGTGGGGTGTGGTGTACAGGGAGCTCCACACTGTCACTGACCAGTGTCTCAGGGGCGGTCGGTACCCGCACTGCGGATAAAGTGGGGTACAGACTGTGGGGTGTGGTGTACAGGGAGCTCCACACTGTATCTGACCAGTGTCTCAGGGGCGGTCGGTACCCGCACTGCGGATAAAGTGGGGTACATACTGTGGGGTGTGGTGTACAGGGAGCTCCACACTGTATCTGACCAGTGTCTCAGTGCCGGTCGGTACCCGCACTGCGGATAAAGTGGGGTACAGACTGTGGGGTGTGGTGTACAGGGAGCTCCACACTGTATCTGACCAGTGTCTCAGGGGCGGTCGGTACCCACACTGCGGATAAAGTGGGGTACATACTGTGGGGTGTGGTGTACAGGGAGCTCCACACTGTATCTGACCAGTGTCTCAGGGGCGGTCGGTACCCACACTGCGGATAAAGTGGGGTACATACTGTGGGGTGTGGTGTACAGGGAGCTCCACACTGTCACTGACCAGTGTCTCAGGGGCGGTCGGTACCCGCACTGCGGATAAAGTGGGGTACAGACTGTGGGGTGTGGTGTACAGGGAGCTCCACACTGTCACTGACCGGTGTGCAGGGAGACCCCGGTGCCCACACTGCGAATAAGGTTGGGGCACACGCTGCGGCGGTGATGTTGAGGAAGCCGAGATTGGAAAATGTCTTCAGGACATTGTCTCGGATCGTGGTCCACAATCATCATTATAGTTCAGGAGAGCGTTCTGTAAACTGATGCAGCAACAACAATTCTTTTCCTCTGTGTTTCGCCCTCACTCTGACGGCCAGACGGAATAAACCAACCAAGATGTAGAACGTATCTGAGATACTTCGCCTTGGAAAGACCTGGTGAATGATGTGACCTGTTGATGTGAGCAGAGGTCGCCCTGAACACTCTGCAGCTTTCGGCGCAGGGGATTTCACCGTTCAAGTGCCAGTTTGGTTTCCCACCGCCTCTCTTTTTGGAATAAGAATCCGAGGTCAGGTTTCCTGTGGCCGAAAATCTCCTCCAACGCCGCAAGCACAAAATGATTAGGGGAAGAGCGATTTCTCTCCAGCCTGGAAAATGGAGACCAAGGCGAACCGAAAGAGAAGTCGGGGACTGGTTTATAAGTCTGTTACTGGTGGCGTGCTGCAGGGAGAGGAGTCGGAAGTCGGGGACTGGTTTATAAGTCTGTGACTGGTGGCGTGCCGCAGGGAGAGGTGTCGGAAGTCGGGGACTGGTTTATAAGTCTGTTACTGGTGGCGTGCCGCAGGGAGAGGTGTTGGGTCCTATGCCATCTATGTCAGTGATCTGGATGATAGTGTGGTTAACGATCAGCACATTTGCGGATGACACCAAGTTTGGGGGTGTAGTGGACAGCGAGGAGGTCATCATGCCTTGCAGCGGGATCAGCAGCTGGAAAAGTGGGCTGAGAAAAGGCAAGTGAAATTTAATGCAGAAAAATGCACTTCGGTAGGACCATCCAGGGTGGATCTCACACGGTGAACGGTATGGTACTGAAAATTGTGATAAAAGTAATGGATCTCGAAACAGAGAGAAGTAATTGGTTGAAAGTAGCGTCACATTTAGATAGGGTCGTAAAGGAAGCTTTTGCTACTTTATCCTACATAAATCAATGTACTGAGTACTGATGATGGGATGTTATGTTGAAGTTGTATAAGAAGCTGTTGAAGCACAATTTGGTGTATTGTGTGCAGAAAAGATGTAAACAAAGATTAACAGTGCAAGTGCAGATGCCCAATGATCTTGCTGAGTCTGGAGCACCAGAATTATAGGGAAAAAAATGAATAGGACAGGATTGTATTCTTTAGAACATAGAAGATCGAAAGAAAATTTGATAGAAGTATACACACTTATGTGGGGTTTGATAAAGTGAAGCTTTTTCGACTGAGGGTGGGCGGGACTACAACCAGAGGTCATTGGTTAAAGGAGAAAAGTAAGACATTGAAGGGGATCATGAGGGTTAACTTTCTCAACCCGAGGATCGTGAGAGTGCGGAATGAATTGCCTGCACAGGTAGTGCAGGCGAAGTGGGTTTCAACTTTTAAGAGAAGTTTGAAATGGCACAAGGATAGTAGGGATATGGAGGGCGAAGGCATATCGTTGGGAATTGGCATTTTAAGTGATTTTGGCAGTCAATAATGGGCCGAAAGTTCTGATTTTGCTCTGTATTTTTCCATGACTCTGTGACTGTCTTCAGATCCTGCCTGATTCAGCTTCTGCTATTGATCACGTTGACACATCACGTTGCAGAGCGCGCGGGACAGTAGAACCCTGGTGTCCAATCAGAGCCCAGCCGGAGCCCACAACAGTGGATCGCTACCATGAGGAACAAGAGCTGTGCGGATTCCTGTATTTAGCGCCGACTGGACGTACAGGCTAAACAATGACCGCCCCAACCATCGTCCGTCTGGAGATAGACACGGCATACAATCTGGGGAAAGCAAGTTAAGTGTTCAGTTTTCAATTAACTCAGAATCGTGCCGAAAACCACGTTAAAATTCTGCAAATACTATTTGCTCTGCTGAGGCATTCTTGGCAAATCGTGGACAACCGGAGTACTAAACCAAAGGAGAAAAAAGGCCGCCTGCGATTTCCGAGGCCGCCGGAGCGTTGGGGGCATGAGATGAGAGGGGAAATAGATTGTGATCTGTACTCCGTCTTTTCCCACAGTTGAGGCCTCACTTTAATCAAAGAGTACAGACTATCCCATATTGTTCATTTCTTGAAGAGTTTCACGAAGAAGAAATAAGGAAATGAAGGGCAGAGTCATTGGTAGATAAATTATTATAAAGGACGTTTCGGATAGTCTGGGTTTGATGCAGAAATTCGGAGACCTATTAGGGATAATCAGTATCAGCGTGAGTTTTCTTTTTTTTTGCTGTGATGTACTTGTGCACAAATTTGATAGACGTTTCAGAGCAGTAACGAAGTGAGTAGGTGGGAAAGGGCCATTATAGTTTTTTTTCCCCACAGGATCTCAGTAAAGCATTTCATCATATCATAGGTGGTATAAGGGCTTTGTAAAGCTTGGGTGTGGTAAGTTTCATATAACGCTATTGTCACCTTGAGATGCAATAGTTTTCAGTTGCCAGTACCTTTCGTAGTTCGCCTTCAGTTCAGTCTCTGGCAGTAGATATGGCATGCAAATGTGTGTCGCCATATGTTGTCGGAGTTTAAAACGAGGTCTTGCTGATTGAAGAGAGTCCTTGCAGCGACCACACTGTTTCTGATCTTCCATGAAATAAACATCCCCCACTTGTATATATTTCAGAGTCCGTAAATTATTGGCAGCACTTCTCGGGCTATCGAATGCAGACAGGACGCCTTTACGTCACCAGACTTTGATGACGTCTACCGGATTGAAATCTTGTCAATATTTATTGCGGGGCTTTTGTTCAATATTTCTATTTAAAATGTTGACAGTCAGGCAGATCTTAGTGAGCAGCAATTCCCGAACGTGTTTCCTAAGTCATAAAGGTAAAAATCGTCTTAATATTGAACCGGAATGCTGAATAAAATCCATATCACTGTTCCAAGTTCAACGCTCAGAATGCATTTATCATCAAAGTACGTAGATGACAGCATACACCACCCGGAGTTTCATCTTATTGTGGAAATTCACAGCAAATATAAAGAAACGCAACCGAGTAAGTGAAGAACTACACGTAACAAGCAAACAGACAACGTGAAGCGACAACATATTGTGCAAACACAAAAATAAATAACAATAATAAGAATAATAACGGAGGAAATAACACATATTGAGGATAGGTGTTATGAATTATGGAAAGCGAATTCATAAGTTGTAGAATCAACTCAGCATTGGGGTGAGTGAAGCTATCCACTCTGGTTCCAGAGCCTGTTGTTTGAGCGGTACAAATTTTTCCTTAACCTGAGGATCCTGTACACTCCACCGCGCATCTAACAGAATTTTGTTAGATGTTGTGCCGAATCTTTGTTAACTTCTAACAAAGCAGAAAGGCTGTCGTGTCTTTTTTTTTTATAACTAGACAATAAAACCATAAGATGACGATGGGATTCGTCTGTATTGAGGAACAATGGAAATGTAATGTGCGCTCGGGGTCAGTCCATTGTAGCGCTATGTCTGTACGGTCCACTTTTACAGCAGCAGCGCTAGCTGTAGTTTCGACAAGTGAATGCTGTACCAGTCTGTGGAGGCGACCTACCCCATAATTAACTGTTGTCTCCCGTGTTGGTCCTGTCGCTGCGAACAGGGGCACTGGAGTGACCTCTCCGGGTCACAGCTTGGGCGCAAGGTACGGAAATCTTGGGATACCAAGTCGTCAAGATTCTCCCTCCAGGCCTCACCAGTGTAATCCAATGGAAACCGAAGGAATGGGTTTGGCAGACGCTTGGCTGCAAGAGCTGTCTGATAGATGTTCCGTTACGTTCAGCGCTTTAAGGGCTCCACTCTAGATTTCCTGATAGATGGTTTACTTGAATTCCCTGGTGAGGAATCGTTTTCGCGGACTTTGTAGAAATAGAATTAAATCCATATTTTGCCTTGTTACTGGTGGAATGTGGAAATTTAACTTTATTGGCGGGTATTAGATAAAGATGAGGAGATGACGGTATTCGCTTTTATTTAGATGAATGAGAGGAGTTTTATCCGCTTCTTTCGATAAATGATTTGAGCGGTTGCTGGTAATATACAACACAACGAGACATCTTGACAGCAATGTGGAGACCATGTTTGTTGCTTTTAGAGGAGTTGAAATAGTGAAACTAGGTGGGGTTATTTTACGATGTGGAATAGTGTGTCTTTGGGATTCTTACCCTCGAAGTTTCCAAAGTGGAGTCTTTTCGATGTCTTTAATTCCACAGAAGACAGATTCTTGACAGGCAAGTGAGTGACGTGTTGCAGGCACTGGCGGAACAGGACAGAGAGGCCAAATGTCCTGCTACTAACTCAATATGCCAGCGGCAACCACCGACAAATAGACCCAGTGAATTTAATATTCAGAGTTTTTCCATCAGTCGCTGATGTAAAACGGTTGAGGTATGTGTGAAGTAAATGCGATGTCAGGCCAATTCACCAGCGAGAGATCGGCTTAATTTCACATGATTGCTGCTATCTGTAAGTGAGTAATAAACTAAAGGAGAAGGGTGTACTTCTCTTGCTGTCGACTTTGACTGGTAGTTATCTCTGGGAGATGGTAATCTCGGCACAGCCGAGCTACAATTGGCCCATTACCCTCAAGTTCCAACTGCGGACAACTGTTAACGATGGCTTCAAAGCGGGCTGACGTTAAAATTAACGCAAGTCCAGACAATAGGGGGCGCTGTTGAAGCTGGAGAAAGGAAATGTCCACTCTTCAAAAGAAAACATTGATCCAAATGCATAATATTTCACCAGAGTTCACGGCGCGCTTCCTTCTGCCGTCTCTGTGCAATAACCCACAGCGATCCACTGTTGAAAAGAGAATATTGATCCAAATGCATAATATTTCACCAGGAGTTCACGGCGCGCTTCCTTCTGCCGTCTCTGGGCAATAACCCACAGCGATCCACTGTTCAAAAGAGAATATTGATCCAATATTTCATCAGAGTTCACGGCGCGCTTCCTTCTGCCGTCTCTGGGCAATAACCCACAGCGATCCACTGTTCAAAAGAGAATATTGATCCAATATTTCATCAGAGTTCACGGCGCGCTTCCTTCTGCCGTCTCTGGGCAATAACCCACAGCGATCTTTGCCCTGAACTGCCGCTGAGGTTTATAATCTGACAATAAACTGGTCCGAAGGTGAACAATAAATCAAATCGACGAAACCAACCGAGCGGAGCCAGGATTGCGGTTGTGCTTCCTCTCTGGAGCAGATCAAATTATCTAGAGAAAGGTAATCATTGCATCGTGCTCTGAAGTATTCATTCTGGCTCTGACCACAGGTTAGAAAGACTCATTCAGGCAAAATTAGTTTTTGTGTGGTTTAACACAGGCGTTGTGGAACGGGGTGTGCGGTTACATGCTAAATAGACTGAAGTTCAGGTTTATGAGCGCGTTATCAACTGAACATTGCTCAGGGTGTGATCACTTACTGATCGGGCCCATGAAATTCAGATGTTCGGTTTCGCAGTAACCAGACTCGGGAGTCCAGCTCCAGGTAAGAACAGGGACTGTACTGGACTGTGTTATGGGTAACTCAGCGCAGTTCCTCCCAAATCGGCCCATTACTGTAATGGTCCAACTGCGGACTTCTGTTAAAAATGGGTCTTTATAAACAGACTGACCTTGAAATCAGCTCCGGAAAGCTGGGGCACAGTTAAATCCGGAGAAAGGGAATGCACAATCTACAAAAAAAAAAAATCCAAATGTCTAATGTTTTACCAGAGTTCAAAGCGCCCTTCCTTCTGCTGTCTCTGTGCAATAAACTCACAGCGATCTCTGTCCTGAGCTGTTGCTGGAAGTTTATAATTGGACAATAAACTGGTCCCAAGGTGAACAATTAATCAAATCGACGACACCAACCGAACCTAACCAGAATGCGGGTTGTGATTTTTCTCTGGAGCGGATCAAAATTTCTGGGGAAATATAATCATTGCATCGTGCATTGGCCTATTAATTCTGGCTCGGGCCACTTGTAAGAGCGACCCGTTCAGGAAAATGGGTCTTTGTGTGGTTTAATAAAAGCGTTGAGTAACAGTGTGTGGCGTCACATGCTGAATAGACTGAAGTGACGGTCTATGAGCGTGTTATCAACTGATTTTATCCTCGGGTACTGGATAAATGAGGGCTTTTGACTGCATTCGCTGGTATTAGATAAAGACAGGAAGTTGATTGCATTCGTTGTTATTCAGACGAAGGAGAGCAGATTTTTCGGGTGGTGTTTCGATCAATTAATTGAGCCATGTCTTGTCAGGAATGCGGAGACCATGTTTACTGTTGTAGGGAGACCTGAAACAGATGAAGATAGATGAAGCTATTTTTATGAGGTGGGGCTCCTATGCCTTTGGAATTCTCTTCCTCAAAGGGAACGAGAAGCCGCTGGGGCACAGTTAAATCTGGAGAAAGGGCAAACAATACTCCAAATGCATAATATTTTATCAGAGTTTGCAGAGCTCTTCCCTCTGCTCACTCTGAGCAATAAACCCACAGCGATCTTTGTCCCGTGCTGTCGCTAGAGTTTATAATCTGATAATAAACTGGTTCCAAAATGAACCATATATCAACGCGACGACAGCAACAGAAGTTGGCCAGGATGCGGGTTTTCTTCCTCTCTGGAGCAGATGAAAATTTCGAGAAAAACATAATCATTGCATCCCTACCGAAGTTCTGATTCTGGCTGAAACCAGAGGTTAGAAAGACAGTCACGCAAAATGAGTCTTTCTGTGTTTCAACAGAAGCGTTGTGGAACAGGGTGTGGCGTTACAAACTGAATAGGCGGAAGTTCAGGTTTATGAGCGAGTTATCAACTGAACATTGCTCAGGGTGTGTTCACTTACTGTTAGGGACATAAAATTCAGATGCTCACATTCGCTGGAAACCGACTCGGGAGTCCAGCACCAGGTAAGAACAGGGCCATAAGGGTGAATATGATGCTGTTTCATTAAGCCCACTTGTCACGATAGTATTTCGAGAGTTTCTACCAGTTCCTGAAGATTGCGTGGATCAGGAATACATTTTTTTTTTAATGTTCTGTGTATTTTTTTTGTGAGCAAAGACGGTGTATATCTGGCAGTGATATTTAAAATTAAAAGTCCTTTAGCTAATCTCACTGGAAGTTGGTAAACGTCTGGACGCCCACACTCAGTGGGCATTTATTTTATTTTTATCTATCTCCTGTAGCTAATAATGTGGTCACTGAGTGTATGTTGGGGGTTTACTGCGGCGGTTCCCTGTCCAAATCCAATTTTCAGCGTTCGGTGACGCATTCCGCACCCCGCTTTGGAGCGCATGGTTATTTAAGTTACTTTCGCTTTCCTGTCGGGTTTAATCAGTCTGGTCAATGTCTTTGATCTGTCTGATTAACAAGACGTTCTCACCCTCAGAACTGCTGCTCACTGGATTTTCTTTCGTTTTGTTTTTGCACCAATCTCTGCAAACCGAATCTTTACTGCGTGAAACTCGCAGGAGATCAGAAGTTTCCGTAATTCTCCTACCACCCTGTCTGACACCAGTGACCATTCCACGGTCAAGGTAATTCAGGTCACATTTATTTCAACTTCAGATGTAGGACCTGAACAACAACTGAGCCCTTTGACCATATCTGCAAGTTTTCATGCTTTGAGTTGCTGCCAGGCGATTAACAGATTCCCATTAATGAGCTGATGTACAGTTAATACATTGGCCACAATGCATTTCCTATTCGGACAATCCCTCACCCATCTCAAAAATGAATACGGATGCGATTTTGGCCTGATTATCGCCGATTTCCCTGTTTTCAACAGCAGATTGTCGCTGACAAGGCGGTGGACCAAACACTGTTATAAAGGTGGGGTAACCTGGAGAGAAAGGCTGTCCCTGCTCCCTCTGAGCTGCGCCGGTGTGCGGCTGCGCTGTAAATAAAATGCTCCCGTGCACGGAGCCTTGTCGCAGCACAGATGGAATTGAACGCAGCTGGAAAAATGTTCATAAAACCTGAGCGTTTATCTTTGTTGTACTGTATTTTATCATATCCTTCCATTAATAGATAAAAATCAAACGTGTGGCTTTTGTCAGTCCATTCTAAATATCCATAGATGCATATTACAAAAAGACACACATCAAAGATATCGCTCTTTTTTCAGGCCGTGTGAAAATTTCCGGCTCAGAGCAATGGTTGATCCACGCAGCTGCAAACATAGTAACTAGTGGGAACATTGGAGACCGAACCACGTTACATTCTATGCATATTAATCGCCATTGAATATGATACATTATCGTGCTTCCCGTTACAGACGAGATGCCAGGTCGTACAAGCGTTTCAAATGTTCATCTCCGAACGGGAAGTTACAGGCTATTGGTTATGAGATCATATCAGAGAGAAATGTGAGAATAATACAATAATTTATAGTTTTGTGTGCCAGCA
This sequence comes from Mobula hypostoma, assembly GCF_963921235.1. Taxonomy (NCBI): domain Eukaryota; kingdom Metazoa; phylum Chordata; class Chondrichthyes; order Myliobatiformes; family Myliobatidae; genus Mobula; species Mobula hypostoma. Next base: position 306,996 of record NW_026948182.1, on the reverse strand, counting down.
GCAAGGGATGGCTGTGCTTCACGCACGGCATCTTAAACTGAGCAGTACAGTTGTTGCTTACAAGGCTTACAAGACAAGAATGACAGTCTTTATGTATGCGGAGCATTTGCTGGCCTGAATGATACTCCTTATGCATATAAAGCATGTGATTGTTCAGAACCTGTACTCAGTGCAGTTCAGAGGGATGGAGTTACGGTTCCTGCGGTGACGGCGGTGGTGTAGTTATTTAAACCTACTTGATTCTGAAAAGCCTAGATACTGTGAATATGGTGAGGATGTTTCCATCTGTCCTGGAGACTGGGATCTGAGAGCCCACGCTCAGAATAAATAAGGTTTCCTTTAAAACTGAGATGTACGATTCTTTTTTTCTCAGCCAAACCTCGACTGATTTCTAGAATTTCATGCCATATGTGGAGTACAAGCTGTTATTGGGTATATTTATAGCACCATTTGATATATTCTCGATTGTTAACTTGCTTTGGTGATACAGGACGAAAGCAGAAATAAATAGAGTGTTGGTGGAGGGTGTAGGGGGGCGGTTGTGGTCAATCATGAGAGGTCATACTGGAGCAGACCAGATGGATCGAATGGGAAAATTCTGTTCCTACATCTTATGTCTTACCATGACTAAATGATGACTCCTTCCTATCCTCCATCAGGTTTTGTGACGTGTGAGGGACAATTACAGATTTGTTCACTGAGATTATTATATTTGTCTTCAACATTTAAATTTTCGTGAGTTTTGCTCTTAGGAATATCCAGCAGAAATGTTTTGTTCTTATTTGTATTGTTAACGAGCTTCATTATCTCTCTGTTTAGAATCAGACTAGCGGTGAGAGATTTATTGGAAGAGAAGCCACAAATGGAATCAAACCGCGAATGAAGATGAGGGAACAGAAACAAGTGAGCCAGCCCGAGGACTGAAAGCATCAACTGGAGAGAACCCTTCTGACACAAAGTTTCTATTGATTCGGTCAGGAGAAAGTTTGGTGAGTCTAATCTACTCAAACAGTGGTGCTTTACACATTACATATGTGCACAAATGAAGGTAAGAAATATTTGGAGCGAGAGTGAATGTACGCAGAAGTACCAGTTATGCCTCTGTCAGGCCCAGTTGCAATCACTTCAGGTCTGGTAATGTGCTTGCAGCAGCCGAGTTCTGCAAAGCCACTCACATTCCCTCAGCGTTTGCTCATGCCAAGGTCTTGTATCTCCCGAAGTAACTTTTGGTCAGTTCTGATGTCTTCTTGCTTGACTGTGTTACGTCATAATTATCTCCAAATGCGTTGACTATTTGCGCCCTGTGTAAGATGCCCCAAGAGCTTCGTGCTGTAGTGATTCCGGAAATGTGGAACTACCATGAACTGCAGTAACAAGTCATTGATTCCTCTGGCTATTGCAAGCTGCAAAGATATACTTACCTTCGAGTATATCGTCGTGCAGCCCGTTACTGACAACAAATCCCTTTGAAGCATTTGTCACAGCACTGCATTTCCTTCAACCTAGAATGACGTCTATTTGGAGCATAAATAAGGAGGAATTTAATTAACCAGAGTAGTAAATGTGTAGAACTCGTTGCCGCAGGTGGCTGTGGAGATCAAGTCTTTGGGTATATTTAAGGCAGTCATTGTGATAGAGCAGAGACTGTTGTGTTCTTCACAACAGGAGGGTTTTAGGGAGAATACAGGAGAATAAGGTTGGAAAAATATCAGCCACGAGAGATTGTTGGATCAGACTGGATGGGCGGAAAGGCCTTATTCCGCTCCTTTATCTTATGTTCTTACTGTGAACAGAACGATAGCTCCTCCAGATGTCGTAACACGTGAGGGACCATTAAATATTTGTTCACTAAGATTAGTCTACGACAGGTGATTGATATGTTCGTGGTAGAAGGAGTCAATCTTAGTAAACCTAGCACATTTATTTTTCAACACAGTCTCCTCCTGCATTTACACACTTAATCCAGCGGTCTTGGAGCACACGGATCTTGGACCTCCAGAAAGTGTCCACAGATGGGTGATTGATAACTTCGTGGCCTAAGGAAGAAGAATTCTCTTTACATGCACATACAGGTCAACTCTTTGAGTGATTATGCAAAAGTTTGAAGTTAATAACTCATCGCCTTCTACATTAAGCTACGGACTTATCAATCACCCCTGATGAGTCCGAGATCCGTATGCTCCACGGCCGCTTCTTCTCCGGTCTCCCTGACTTCCCACATTCTGCAAGAGGAGCATTCCAACATCCTGACTGGCATTCTCTCTACTCTGAATAAACAAAACAAAACTTACCAGCGTCTATCCTCGCCTCTGCCTATTCATGCCGAAGCCTGTTGAGCCAAAGCCATCCCACACTGCTCCCTCTCACTCCGCTGCCCACTGTATATGGTGGTCTTTTTTTAAATCCTTTGGCGCTCTACGTCACGCGCCTGCTCAGTCTAGCCTCTTTTCCCCGAGCAGTCTGACAAAAAAAGACTTCTCTCCGAGATCCCTTACTTCTTCACTCTCAGCCTCTTGCTCCGACTTAAAAAAAAAACCTGTAGTGAGAAGATCACTAGGGGAAAACCCGCAACTGGAAGTAAACTGCAACAAGTGAACCAGCCCAGGGATTGAGAGCGCCAACTGGAGAGAACCCTTCAGACACAGAGTTTCCATTGATTCAGTCAGGGGAAAGTTTGGTGAGCCTCATTTACTCAAACACTCCCCGCTCTCTTCCCTGGGTCACATGCTGCCTCTATCCCAAGGTCAGTGTTCTTATTGAGGTCTCTTCAATTCCCCTCAGCAGTGAGAGGGTGGTCTCAGGCGTAGATGCAAAAAGGAGATGAAGCGATGCATCGAGGTTCTGCTCCATGGGATCAGTTTTGTACACAACTAGATTACAATTTATATCTCTGCATAACGGTAGTCACATGGCTTTTAAGTAAGTCTTTAACACTGCGCCATTTCCAAAATAGTTTGCAGTCAATTTGATATGCTTCACTCTTAAAACAATGAACTAGTTAAAGGAAATGCGTAATATAAATAGAGAATATTTTAAATGATTGGCAGATTGAGGAACATCTGTAGGGGCTAATTCCAAACAAACCAAATTGGCGTTGCTGGCGACACCCACGGATTTGTTATACTTGTATGACGAGCCCTCGGCTCCAGTAAAGGTTGTTTCAAATGTCAAAGATATGTACGAGATACTTTATTAGCAATCATCAAACGTGGAACTTGAAGCTATGAAACGTAAGAGTATCCAAATATAACTTCAGCGTCAATAAGCAGATGATAACAAAAGATTCGACATCTGTCGGTCCCCAGCTGAATACTACACAGAACAAAGCACAAATATGTAACTGATCCCCTTCGTGTTTACCACATCCCCGCTCATGTCTCTATTTACCATAAGAAGCATAATAAATGCACAACACAGAATGCAATGTAGATAGAGAACAGATAAACACACAGGCTCAGCTCTGATACAGGTTCTTCAAACTGAAATAATAACAGATTGTCTGTCTTATTGAACAATTCCAGCTTTTTGTTTTATTTATTTTCAAGGTTTTTTTCCCGACTTGTTGTTCTGCATGTACGGTAGGTCTACGTAGTGCTTAACAAGGTGACGTGTAACTATCTGCTGATAGCCAGGTGATATGCACAAAGATATCTGACAGGAGATTTGGTGCTGATAATGATGTTAAAGTCCTCCCGGGAAAAAAAAAACGATAGTGGTTCAGGATGTCACGATGCTGTGGGTGCGATTGCATAGTTCAGGCTGTCAGAGTGACTCTATATAGACTCAAACCATATGTTGTCATAGGTGTCCATGCCAGGCGATGTAAAACTGAGAGACGGTGAGAATCAGGTGTGACTGAGAAATCTGTATAATTCAATGATGGGAGGAATAGATGTCTCATTGGTCAGCAGAAAATTTTCAACCCACACTCTGTTACAGTTGTCCACAGCGCCACCAGTGGTAGGAGGACCAAAGCAGTGGGCGCTGTCTGTTCAACCTGCTTTGCCAATCCGTTGACACATCACTCCTGGTCCAGGACACAAGGTTGGTTCCTAAAAGTGAGTTGCCTGCCATAAAGCGAGTAGATATCCCAGAGAATCCTGGCACGCTGTACAGTCCATGGAGAGAGCAGAAATGGGCATTGTGTGACTGTGAGTGGATGGACAGGTAGATCAGGTCATGTCACGTCTTCAATGGATAGGCGCAAGGTGTTTGAAAGTGTGAAGCTCAGTTTAAAAACAAAACAGTGTTCTCATTTACACCTCAATTTATGTCTGAGCCCTCTGTTAATTTTATTTGTTAGAAAGCAGCAAATCTTGATCACAACTGTCCTCAAAATGGGTCAAGGATCGAGTGCAGGAGTTCCAGTGACGTCAACATCGGGAAAGCACACGGGTATGTTAGCGAATTATTGTAATTTATAATCACTCTGTTGACTCTGTGTCTGGGTTTAATCCAATACTGTATCGGCAATTCACAAAATATTTTGAAGGGACTGGGCAGAGAGATGATAGAGACAGAATGTTTAACATCTCTAGGGAAACACAGTCACACGTGGAAGGGGTACAATTACTGCTGCTTCTGCCCCCCTCGCAGATTAAGATGCACATTAAAACAGTAAGATATTCCAGAACAGAGCCCATTCTACAGATGCTGAAAGTTTTGGGCAAAACACAGACATACAAATTATTGGCGGAACTCAGGGAACATCCATGAGAGGAATAAACAGCTGATGTTTCGGATCAGGACCACAAGGAATAGAAAGTAATGTGGCAATATCTAGAATTTCTGTCCCCTCATTTCCAGTCCGATGAAGGACATTGGAGTGAGCCTGGCGTTAACGGCCGAGAATCAGTTCAGCGGAGAGGAACATCGGGTGATTGAGAGGGTGAATGGGTTTGAATTTTCACACGTCACACATGAATGTCCTCCATAGATGCTGCCTGACCTGCTCAGCTCCCCCAGCATTTTGTGAGATATCCCAGAGATTTGTCGAGGAATGGGTTGACCAGGTAGGCAGACAGTAACCCAGACCAAAGCGGTGGTGATGGGCAGTAGGGAGAAAGACGGTTCTCTTTATTCTTAGGAATAAGCGGAGTCCTTTCCAAGGACAGGAAAAACAGCCTTCATCCACTGGAGCTATACCCCACACCCACACTCCGTCCCCAGCCCACATCCCGCTCCAACCCCTCCCCCTCCTCCCCATCCCTCCTCCTACACTTCCCACCCATTCCTGCTGTCCCACTGCCCCTTTCTCCCTCGACTCCCTCCACTCTTCTTCTAAACCCTTCCTTCCTTACTACTCCCCTGCCAGTCCTCGTTACCCTACTACACTCATCTCCATCTCCCACTTTCCCCTACTCTCGCTGTCTCTCTCCCACGCTCTCTCTGACTCCTTCACCCCACCCTCTCTCTCTCCACTGCCCCTCACTCTCCCCTCCCTCCCTGCCCCTCCACCTTCCCCGACCCCAATACTCTCCTTCTATCACCGTCTCCCCATATATGTTTTGGAATGTATTTGGTGACCTGGCCCTCCATATTTAGGTTCCAGAGAGAAAGCTGCTGCCCAATATGGGGTCAGTAATGCCCTCAATTTTCCCCATTTTCCTTCACAGGTCCGAGCTCAGTGATCACAGAGCTCCTGGCAGGCTGGGACGATTTCCAGCTGCTGCAGCTGACGGATTTCTACCGGGACAGGCTGGAGCAGGCGATGGAAGGAGGGGTGCACGGAGTGAGCCTGGCGTTAACGGCCGAGAATCAGTTCAGCGGAGAGGAACATCGGGTGAGTGGGAGGGAGAATGGGTTTGAATTTTCACACATCACAGGACTGATGGGTGTCGGAACTCTGACTCAGCGGATATTAAATTAGATAAAGGAGAAACTGGGAAATAAATACTGTACATACAGTCACAAACATGTGAATCTGAACCAGTGATAGAAAGGGGTGAAAAGACCCCGCGGACTGGTGGGTGGCTGCTCAGTGTTCGGAGTGAGTTGAGCAGGTAACAGTTGTGTGAGCTCACAGTATTAAATGGAAATATGACGGGAGGTTTCGGTTTGGGAAGACCGTGCAGCGTGACGGCAGGATGTCAGTGAGAACTGGGACATCATCAGTGGGTGCCACAGGAGCTCGAGTGTGTTCTGTTCTGGGTGGAGATGATTGTGTTACAATCTGTAACTGCAAACAGTGTGAATCGGGGAATACTGCCATGTTGTAATGTGTAATCACTGAATAAACCTCCACTGGAAAAGGCAAAGGAAAGGCATCAGGTGTCAGCCGGTAATCCGCTGTCATGTTGGACACTGGCGGACTGAGGAGATGAATCACATCATCTTTTCTGCAACTTCTCTGAGACTGTTCACTCTGTTATAGAAACCTTCCTGACTTCTTTCTTCATCTGTGATACTTATTTTCTGATTTCTGTTTTACACCGTCAAATCCGGTGAGGAATTATTTATGGATTTGGAGCCACGTCAATGAAGCGGTCACAGACCAGCCAGGATCTCATTGACTGGTGGACCAGGTTCACGGTGAATGTCCCTCCGTGTGCTCTGCACTCAGAATGTACAGTCCATGTCCAGACAGGATCAGCACCCGTCCGGGTGACTGCTCAGTGTGATCCCGTTACAGAGCACATCATTTACTTCTCATTCTCTGTGTGAATCTGTCAGTCCCCAATATGTACACTGTTACTCTTCACAGAAAATCTCTGATCTCGCTGATAAGGGAGAGCGGGCGGACAGTTCTAAACTCCTCCTGAGCCTGGTGATGGAGAAAGGCTCCCGCGCCCGGAGGGTGATGTGGGAAACCTTTGTGAAAATGCGGATTGGTGTCCCAAAGTTTGACAAAATACTGAAAGAAATACAGGAACATGGTGAGATAATATCACAGATGAATTTAATTTTTGACTTAAACACTACCCATTTAATAATTTGACACATTTCATTTCCTCAAATATTTTTAATCCGAACAGGTTGTGTTCCGGTTCATCGACC